>NW_022060261.1:3205325-3505325 GCF_007364275.1 Archocentrus centrarchus | reverse complement strand
TAATTTCATGTCAGCAATTTTTTTTTTTTTTGGCTCATAGTTGAAGATGCCAAATATTCAATTCAATTGAGTTAAATTTAATTTATATAGCAGCAAACAGTCGCCTCAAGCCGCTTTATGTTGTAAAGACCCTACAATAATATAGAGAAAACCCAGCAGTCAAAACGACCCCCTATGAGCAGCACTTGGTGACAGTGTGAAGGAAAAACTCCCTTTAACAGGAAGAAACCTCCAGCAGATCCAGGCTCAGGGAGGGGGGGTCATCTGCTGAGTGGAGGGGGGAGGGCAGAGATTAATAACTAATGATTGAATGCAGAGTAGAGTATAAAATGAGTAAAAAAGAGGTGAATAAAAAGAAACAGAGTGCATCATGGGAACCCCCCAGCAGCCTAGGCCTGTAGCAGCATAACTAAGGGAGGGTTCAGGGTCACCTGATCCAGCCCTAACTATAAGCTTGATTTATTTAAAAAAAAAAAAAAGTTAGTTATCTGCTTTAAAGTTCTGAATTATATCACAGATCTGAGGTTCTCTGATTTCAGGGTTTCCTTTTCAGAGGAGCTGAAACAGTAAACAGTTCCCTCAGTTGATGCTTCTGAATGGCTCTTTGGCCCCTTATCCTGGGTTATGGGGTGTTTGGCTCACTGTTATGGGCCATTCAGTCCCTGTATAACCACAGTGAGAGTTTGGTCCGTACAGCCGGCAATAAGGCGGACTCGTTTCCTGTGGGTGTTGGACTTCACCAGGGCTGCCTTTGGTCACAGATTCTGTTCATAATTTGAATGGACAGAATTAGTAGGCATATCCATGTGGCAGAAGGTGTCCACCTCAGTGGCCTCAGAATCTCGTCTCTGCTCTTTGTGGATGATGCGGTCCTGTTGGCTTCATCAGGTGGTGGCCTCCAGCACGCAGTGTTCACAGCTGAGTGTGAAGCAGCTGGCATGAGAATCAGCACCTCTAAATCTGGGGGTCTTGTTCACGAGTGACGGGAGAAGGGAGCGGGAGATTGACGGATGAATTGTTGCTGCATCTGCAGTGAAACTGAGCATCAGTCTACGTTTCAACCCTTTGTTAATGATAAAAAAAATGAGATCGCAATTACAAGCAGCAGAAATGAGCTTCCTCTGAAGGCTGGCCTCTTCCTTAGAAATAGGGTGAGGAGTACAGTCACTTGAGAGGGGCTCAGAGTAGACCCCCTGCTCCTCCACATTGAAAGGAGCAGTTGATGTGGTTCAGGCATCAGACTAGGATGCCTCTTGGGAGCCTCTTGGGTGAGGTGTTTTAAGTATGTCCTACTGGAAGGAGGCCCTGCAGCAGATCCAGGACACTCTGGAGAGATTATATCTCTCGGCTGGCCTGGGAACGCCTTGGGGTCCCTGCTGCTCCCACGACCTGGCACCAGATAAGTGGCAGAAAATGGAATGGCAGTGTTGAGGCTGTTGTCTGTGTAGGTTCAGGTGAGGCTTTTCATTTGACCTCAGTAGGTCATGTGTTGGGGGGGGTCCCACATTGGGATCACCAAAAACCACTGATTGTAATGACCCATGCCTGTTCTTTACTTTTGAATTTTATGCTTAAATAGTTTTTTTTTGCTGATTTTGGTTTGTTTTTTCGTTGTCTGGGAGCAGGCACTGACTCTATGGGGATGGCAGGAGGAGAGAAGCTGCAGAGAGGTGTGTAAGACTGCAAGTCTGCTTCCTGGTCTCAACCCTGGGTAGTCAGGTTTTAGTAGGGTTAATAAATTCATTCAGATTTCTAGAAATGAGAGCTGCTCCATCCAAAGTGGGATGGATGCCGTCTCTCCTAACAAGACCAGGTTTTCCCCAGAAACTTTCCCAATTATCTATGAAGCCCATGTTGTTTTTTGGACACTACTCAGACAGCCACGATACATTGAGAACATTGTATTGTGCAATCCACTATGGTCACTGGAGTCTCTAGTTTCATGTTTCTAAGAACAGAGTCACCAATGATGAGTAATGGTTAAGCAACCCTTTCCTTCTTCCTGATGTCCACAGTGAACTCCTTGTTGTCCCTGCAGACTTGTCTCCCCCAGAGATAAGAGCAGAGCTAAAGTCTATAAAGAGCACCTGTGCAAAACTCCCCTGTTTCTCCAGTTGTGACAACACTGCATGCAGTGCTACAGCATCCTCAGTACACCTATTTGCCCTGGAAGCAAACTGGTGTGCATCAAAACTGGGATGAACTAATATGACTCCATTATCACTAAAGGCCTGGTGGCTTGCTGTGTGGCAGGCAGGATTGGACTCCAGGATCCAGACTTATAGACAGAACTGAATGTACAGGTGGTTTATTAGGGAAACGACAAGAAAATAATAAACAAAGCTGTACTGGAGCTAGACGGGTGCCAGAACTAAATACAAAACAATGGAGCAGGGTGACACACAGCGAGGGAACGATGCCAACATGACAAAGAACTCACATAAACTAAGGGTTTAAATACAGACGCAGGATAACGAGAGGATCAGGAACAGGTGGAGACACAGGTGGGAACAATTAAACAGGACAAGACCAGGACGTAAACGAAATACGAGACTAAAACTAACAAAATAAAACAGGAATGGACTAGGACTATTTCCTATATAGCGCTTTTCTACTCTGAGCACTCTAAGCGCTTACACAAGACATTTATATTTACCCATTCACACAATCTCTTCCATATGAATCTAAGCTAAGTGCTTAATCTCTAACATTCACACTCCAATGCTTGTGTCAAAAAGCAACTTGGGTTCAGTGTCTTGCCCAAGGATACTTTGGCATGCAGCCCGACACAGCCAGGAATCAATCTGCCAACCTTCAGATTAGTAGGTTACCTGCTCTACCCCCTGAGCCACAGCCACCCAAACTGAACTGAACATCTGAAAACATGAGGTAAGGGACTTAGACACAGAGGGACACAGGGATTCAATACAACTAAGTATAACTAATAACATGAGTTACAAACTATGACAAACAAGAAATCAAAACCATATGAAAACTGAATCAACAGAAGGATCTCAAATGAAAACAGAACCTAAAAGACCAAAACGTAAAAACACTGGAGGAACCATCCAGGACCATGACAGGCAGCTGAGGAATAATTAAACATTTGGTATATTGAGCAGGAAGGGGCAGAAGAGACAGGTGAAGAAGACATGGTGCTAGTGATTAGCTATGAGCTAAGCTAATAGGTATGTTATGCTAGTGAATCCTAAGGATACAATGAATATAATTTGCAGGTGATTCAGCTGAAGCTTCTACTAAAGCACGTGCAGGGTACACGATGAAAACAAGTTGCTGTGTAATGATTTGTAATTAATTAACTGAGCAACACAAATGCTGCATTTCTACTCCTACCTACTCAGCACGGCTCGAGTCAACTCTGCACTGTTTGTAGGCATTTCCATTAGTACCTGGTATTGGGTACTTTTTTTTTTTTTTTTTTTTTTTTTTTAGCCTGTCATGTCTGGTAGATCTTGCAAGCAGAACTGTGATCTGAATGCGTTGTTGTGCCAAACATATTTGCTATTTCAAGATGAGCTCTATAGGTTCTCAATAGGCTCTTCTTGTTGATGTTTTAACCCTTTATTTTATTTATCTGAGTTATTTTTCCACATACTATGTAACAGCCAGAGCTGACAGGCTGAAGAAGAGGAAAATAAAGAGAAGAAAAAGGGAGAGAGAAAGGGAGCAAAAAAAAAAAAAAAAAAAAGGGGAAAGAGCACAAGTCTATTAATCAGATACTTCATCACTTTAACATATAAAAAAATACTATCAATACTTGCAAAAATAAATTTGTGTGTGAAAAACAAAACTAACAAAGCATGTTACGCACACCAACAATTTTGTTGAGTTGTGATTGAGTGGGCGTTTGTGTCTGTGTCATGTTTGTGTCTGTGTCATGGAACGTACTTACCAATGAGGGCAAAACGCTGCAGCTCCACCCATCAGAAGCCAGAGGCAGGTACGGAAAGCCCCCGGAAACCCAGGCCACCAGCAGCCCACCAAGAGCCAGGAAGACCCCCGGCCACTCAGTCCAAAGACAACCGCACACCTACCCCAGCAGACGGGAGAGGGTGGTCTCAGACGGAGCCCCCCCAGTCGAGGAGCGAGGGCTCCAGGGAACCCAAGGCGATGAGAAGCCAGCCCCCCCCCAGCGGCCAGCCCCCTGCACTGGCCGGCGGCAGGGCTCCCGGGCCCACGGCACCCAAGGACCGCCCGACCCTCCACAGAGCCCCCCCCCACGCCGAAGAAGCCAACGCAGCCCCGCACCGCACCCCCAAGGGGGGCAGGCCAGTACCCACGCCAGAACACCCAGCCCCACCCAGGAACCCCCAGGCACCCCCATCCCAGGGGGGTAGGGGGGAGGAGGCAACCAGCAAGGAGCGGCCAGGAGGCAAGGCACAAGGCCCAGACCCAGGTCCAGCCATACATACAAACACACCCAGACACCCGTGTACACATTTATACACAGATACTCATACATGCCCATACATACTTACCCACACACAGATATGCCATACATACACATTCACTCACCCACCCATACTCACGGAGACGGTGACAAATACACAAAGACACACATTCATCCATAGCTACCCACCCTCTGAAGGCGGGGCAAGTGGAAACCACCCCAGGGCCAACAGCGACCCCAGGACGCCACCAGCCCGGTCCCCAAGGAACCACCCGACCCCTACCCCGGGCGAGACGCAAGAAATCGGGGTGTAAGATGATCCATCCACCCCTCCTCCTCCCCAACTTGTAGGTCTATGTGTTAATGTTTGTGAGTGAATGAGGTGTATAGGGTGCAGTTAAAATTGAGGGGACAGTTATGCCACAAGCGCCAACTGTTGGTCGTCAGTGCTTGCCCACACTGCCCCCCCAAAACCCTCCATGTCTAAAGTGCAAATAAAATTTGGAGACAGACAGTGACGAGGATCCGAGTGGGGCCACCTCAGCGGCCCATCTCATCAACCTCTGAGTAACATGCCTGCCCCAAAGGTCCTATGTGTATCAGGGTGTAAGTGTGTATGTGTTGTGAGTTATAATGACTAAAGTGCAATTAAAACGGAGAGGCAAGTGGTGGTGCAGCTCTCCACGTGGCCTCTCCATCCTACATCTGTGAGTGATGTGTATTCTGTGTGTGTGTGTGTGTGTGTTTGTGTATGGGGAGGGGGAGGGGGGGGGGCATATGACCAGGAAAAATCCTGGAAGAAGAGAGCCAGATGTTACCTCCTGGCTCTGTCTTTTAGAGGTATTGGGTACTTTTTTAATACCCACTCAGCTGAGGTTCCAAGCGATCCGAAAATGTGACGTTGAGGAACAGCATGCCCCTGATTGGCCAGGGAGTGTTGTCACTAGCTGGGTCACAAGAGGGACTGATAAAGAATCAAACATGTCATTTAAAAAACCCAACAGCAAGAAAATAGAGGCACGCAAATCACTGGGAGGCTCGGTTGAATGCCAAGACTTTGTTTTCAGTGCTAGTTTTGCAACAAGAGAGCCATCTGAAATGCACAGAGCATTTTAATACTTAATGATAACCATCACCCATTAAAACATTGTACGGGGGACTTATGCATGACGACGATAGTAAACTAGCATTAGCAACTGTTAGCTTGCCTCTATCTCATCCATTGTTGTCTTGTGTTTTGAGTCGCATACATATTACATCAAGAGACTGCTGCCCGTGTTGCTATATCGACTCCACCCACATTGAGGTGGTTCTCAAATGTAATGGAAACAAAACAAGACCATGGTGAGTCGTGCCGTGTCGAGTCAACTAACTGAACTGGGTGCCAATGAAGTGATTTCAGTACTGCGGTAAGATGCTCAACTTTCTGTGTATATGTAAGGACTCTGGCTGCTCTGGATAAGCTGAAGTTGCCCTACTGATGATCCGGATAATCCTGCAAATAGAGCATTACAGACGTCTAACCTGCTTGAATCAATGAATGAATGAATGCATTCAGAATGTGACGATAACTTTACGGGATTTGGTTTGTTTAAGGGAAACTGACCACCTCACCTCCACCTACATCCACACCTCCACCTACATCATTTGTTCTCTCTGTGATGTCCTCTGTTGGATCAGTCTGTGCTATGGTTCTGCTGGTGTTACTGGTTCTGCTGGTGAGACGATGTGTTCACAGGAAACCTGAAGGTAAGACTCAGACTTGTGGATTTTACATACACACCATTTATTGTAATAAGTTGTTTCCATTCTGTGGGCGTGTTATCACTCACATACACTTTCATAACATTTGTAATTTGAACATTTCAGCTTAATTTCTAGCTGTCATAAATAATGTGTATTTTTGTTAATTTCAGCAGATAAAGAGGAGAGAGAAGATGACATCACCAATGACCTCACATACAGCGACATCAAAATATCAACTCATCAACAACAGCCAACCAAACGAATCAGAGGTAGATTTTCTTCTCTTCCTCTTTTGGTGGTTGAGTGTGCATGTTGTTGGTCTGCAGGGTCAAGTTTAAGGTTAGAGAAGAAATCTCTTTTTTAGCCCACGATGGGGAAATTCAGTGTAGCAACAGACAATCACTAAGATACAATAAAATAAAAAGATAAAGTGGAAAGATATTTAAGATAATGTAAGATATTAAAAAATATCTTAGGCCACATCAGGAGACGTCAGAGGTCTATATAGTGAAGAGGAACAGGGCTAGGACCAGTCCTTGTGGGGCCTCTGTGCTGCTGACCACCATTCCAGACACACAGTCACAAGTCCTAACATGCTGTGGATGGTTAGTGAGGTAGTCCAGGATCCAGGATGTTAGGTGGAGGTCAACTCCAGTGTTTTACAGCCTGTTCTCCAGAAATGTAGACTGGATTGTGTTGAAAGCACTGGAGAAATAAAAGAAAAGGATTCTCATAGTGCATCCAGGCTTCTCCAGGTGAGAAAAGGCTCAGAGTAGGAGGAAAATGACACCATCATTTACCCACATGTGCAGCTGATATGAGGGCTGAAGTGGGTCCACTGAGGGTCCCACTAACTGGCAAAGATGGACAAGATCAGATGCTCCAAGGTCTTCATCAGCTGGGATGTTAGTGCTACTGGCCTGTAGCTGTTTAGGTCCTTAGAAATCAGAATCAGAATCAGAAGGTTTTATTGCCATATGGGTGAACAGGTTCACAGCATTAGGAAATTGCTGCGGTACTTCGTGCTTACAGAAAAAAACAAATAAGTATAAAAACTATAAGACAATATACAAGTATACAAATTGCAAATATACAGAGATATTAGAGCTATAACTATAGCACAATATTACAAAATTACAAAATATACAGTGCAGAGACTAATTAAAAGATAAAAGAATGTAGACTATATTCCACTAATATGTACATCAGTGCAGTCAGACAGGTGCATAGACATAGGGTCATCAGTGTTTGTGGAGGGTGGTGGTAACAGTCTTAGGGTAATTGTTCATGAGTCCAACAGCAGAGGGGAAGAAACTGTTCTTATGGCGGGAGGTTCTGGTCCGTATGGACCGTAGCCTCCTGCCTGAGGGGAGAGGGTCAAAAAGTCTGTGCCCAGGGTGAGAGTGGTCGGCTGTGATCCGACCTGCACGCCCCAGTGTCCTGGAGGTGTACAGGTCCTGGAGAGATGGGAGGTTACAGCCAATCACCTTCTCAGCAGAGTGCACAACGCGCTGTAGTCTCTGTTTGTCCCTAGTGGTGGCTCCAGCGTACCACACAGTGATGGAGGAGGTGAGGATGGACTCAATGATGGCAGTATAGAACTGCACCATGGTCCTTACTGGCAAGTTGAATTTCTTCAACTGCCGCAGGAAGTACATCCTCTGCTGGGCCTTTTTGACAACAGAGGTGATGGTGGGCTCCCACTTGAGGTCCTGGGTGATGGTAGTTCCCAGGAAGCGAAAAGAGTCCACTGTGGTGATGGGGGTGTCAGTCAGGATGATGGAGGGTAGAGGGGCTGTGTGCTTCCTAAAGTCCACTATAATCTCCACTGTCTTCTGGGCGTTCAGTACCAGGTTATTGTGGCTGCACCAGGACACCAGACGTTTGACCTCCATCCTGTAGGCCGACTCGTCCCCATCTGAGATGAGTCCGATGAGAGTCATGTCGTCTGCAAACTTAATAAGCTTGACAGACTGGTGGTCAGAGGTGCAGCAGTTGGTATACAGGGAGAAGAGCAGAGGAGAGAGGACACAGCCCTGAGGAGTGCCAGTGCTGATGGTCCGGGAGTCCGAGACATTCTTCCCCAGCCTCACGTGCTGCTTCCTGTTCATCAGGAAGTCAATGATCCACCTGCAGATGGGATCTGGCACGTTCATCTGGGACAGCTTGTCTTGGAGGAGATCAGGGATGATGGTGTTGAAGGCAGAGCTGAAGTCCACAAACAGGATCCTGGCGTAGGTTCCCTGGGAGTCCAGATGCTGTAGGATGAAGTGCAGAGTCAGGTTGATGGCGTCGTCCACAGACCTGTTGGCTCTGTAGGCAAACTGCAGGGGGTCCAGAAGGGGGGCTGTGAGGGACTTGAGGTGGGACAGCACCAGACGCTCAAATGACTTCATGACCACAGAAGTCAGTGCCACAGGTCTGTAGTCATTTAGTCCAGTGATCCTTGGCTTCTTGGGGACAGGAACAATGGTAGCGGTTTTAAAGCAGACAGGCACGTGGCAAGCCTCCAGTGAGGAGTTGAAGATGTTCGTGAACAATGGGGCAAGCTCGTTAGCACAGTGTCTCAGTGTGGCAGGTGAGACACCATCTGGACCTGGAGCTTTGCGAGCTTTGACACTCCTGAACTGCTTTAGCACCTGGTCCTCCTGAATACAAAAGACTGTGGGGGTGGGGGAGGAGGGGGACTCTGGGGTGGGAGTCCTTGATGATGTGGGCTTCTCTGAGGTGTGGGGAGTGGGGGAGGTTGGGGGGTGAATATTTGTGTTGGCTGTATTGTAGTTGGGACTGGTGGAGGTGTGAAGGCTGCTGAACTGACCATCAAAACGACAATAGAACTCGTTCAGTCTATTTGCAGTTTGTAGGTCATCTGTGGAGTGGGGTGTTTTAGGCTTGTAGTTGGTAATCTGCCTAAAACTTTTCCATACAGAGGCCGCGTCGTTCTCTGAGATCTGCTGCTGTATATTCTCAGAGTGATGTGATCTAGCAGTGGCCACTTCCTTGCTAAACCTGTACTTGGCCTCTTTGTAGCAGTCTTTGTCCCCACTTTTAAAAGCCAAAGAGTCTCATTTTAAAATGAGACTCTTTGGCACTGGTACCAAGCAGAATGTCTTCTAGAGCTGTGGCACCTTCTTCAGCTTTAGGCTCAATTTTAACCGATACACATCTGGAAGGTCTGGGTTCGATTCCACCTTGGCCCAGGCTTCTCCCTCTCTCTGTGTGGAGTTTCCATGTTCTCCCCGTGTCTGCATGGGTTTCCTCCCACAGTGCAAAGACATGCAGTTACTGGGGTTAGGTTAATTGGAAACTCTAAATTGCCCATAGGTGTGAATGTAAATGTGAGTGTGGATGTTGTCTGTCTCTGTGTTGGCCCTGCGACAGGCTGGCGACCTGTCCAGGGTGTACCCTGCCTCTTGCCCTGTGACAGCTGGGATAGGCTCCAGCCCCCGCCCCCCGCGTCGCTGAACAGGATAAGCGGAAGTGGACGGATGGATGGATGGATGGATGGATGGATGTTACCTCCTGGCTCTGTCTTTTAGAAATACAAAATTCACGATCACTGTTATGCAGATGATACCCAGATTTATCTACCTGCCACACCTGACTGTGACTATTCCATGAAGAACCTCTTGGATTTTTTGAATAATCTGAAATCATGGATAGCAAAAACGATTCCTTCAACTAAATGACAGCAGAACTGAGGTTATTTCATTCAGCTCCCCAAGCTGCAAAAACATCCTCACCAAGGCAAGTTTATGCAGAATCCCCAAACTGTACTTAAAAACTTGATGTTTTTATGGATCATTCCTCGACTTTTAATAGTCAAACCAGAAGTTTTGTGAAGGGCAGCTTTTATCAAATCAAAACCTGCTAAATTAAAGCCAGTTGTGTTGCTAAAGGACTTAGAAACAGCTCTACACACAAGAAGAGACGGTACATTGCTCCTGTTTTAGCTCAGCTGCATTAGCTACTGTGAACTGTCAAATAGACCTTAACTTTTTATTATTAATCTTTAAAGCCCTCCGTGGTTTAGTGCCACGTCCGTTCGTCCATGTCTCTGTCTATCTTCCACTTATCTGGGTTCTGGCAGCGGTCTAAGCAGAGAATCCCAGACTTCCGTCACCCTAACCACCTCTTCCAGCTCATCTTGGGTAGAGCCAGAACATCTCTCCAGCGTGTCCTGGGCTGACCCCGGGGCCGACTTCCAGTAAGGCATGCCTGAAACACCTCATGCAGCAGCCATCCTAGTCAGAGGCCCAAACACCTCAACAGGCTCGTTTCAATGTGGAGGAGCAGGAGCTCTACTCCAAGTCACTCTCAAATGACCAAGATCCTCACCCTATCTCTAAGGGAGAGCCCTGCCATCCTTAGAATGAAACTTGTAGCTTGACCAGTAAATTGATAGCTTTGCCTTAACGCTCAGCTCAGCTGCACCACAACAGAACGCTACAGCATCACCTGGACCCAGAGTGGGTACTCCATCCTTTTCTGGCTGTTTTAAAAATGTGCTATATAAATAAAACTGACCTGACTTAAACCCCTCAGGGAACTTCAGGGGTCCTATAGCTGACACAGTGGAGAGATAAAATAAATGTGTTATGTTCAGTACATAATATCAATGAAATCCCCAACTAAAAAAACAAAATTATTCTTGTAAGACTATCTTCGTATGACTATGAGTATTATTAAATCTAATGGCAGCAGGGATCAGGGGTCTCCTGAACTGCTCAGTTCCACAGCACCTGAGAGACAGTTTAACTCTTGTAGCCATTCCCCCACTCTCTGTGACCAGTTTTCATAGTGAATATTTTTCACAGAGAGCGGGGAATCTTTCCTAGATTTAATTTGTTAAAAAACATTTGCTCTGGGAACATTATGAGCATTATAAATTTGGATTACGGGGAAGTTTCCTCTGACCTTTGCCCCTTCAAATGATTCAGACTTGGTTTTGGGATGATAGAATTATATTTAGGTTCATGAACACCATTTATGACTGTGTGACATGTCATGAATGTTTTATATAAATTACATTATAGACAACTTGGAGTATAAAAAAATCTTTAATCAAACATTTTTCTGATATGGTGACGAGTTTAATCCTGGAATCAAAGTGATACATTTAATAATACACAGTGTGTGTTTTCATTTATACTATATTTCTGTAACCAAGATGTACGACCTTCATCACTTTAATCAGATCTAACCATCTGTCTTTGACACTGTGCTTACTGAGTGTTGTTCTCTGTGTGCTGGACTGATGCTGTGTGTTTGTGGTCTGCGGTTAACAGACGCTAACAGCTCTGCACACGTTCAGCATCCTGTTTCTGATAGAAAGATATGGAGGCTGCAACTGTGTCACAGCACGTGCTATTTTAAAAAAGAAGATGGAAAAATGTCTGCACACTCTGCACAGAGACCAGGAATCTAAAACAAAGATGAGTTATTAATTATAAATATATGCTGAATAATTACAGTACTCACAGTTTTCTTTAATTTAAGTTTATGTTTCAGTTGATAATCACCCACATTTTAAATTAAAAATTTAAATCCAACATTTATGAAATTAATAATTTGGTTGTGTGACATCCTGACATGTTGACCGCATATATGTTCATCCTGTTGCTGAAAGCTCAGTCAGTTCCTTCTGGATCAGGTCTGTTTCTCTGTGCCAGCAGTGGACGTGTTCACTTCATCTAAAGTCGATCTATCCAGTATCTATAGAGCTGCTATCAGCTGTATTACTGCACTGAGCTCCTCTGTGTGGGTTTCATTGTGCAGAGACTGACCCAGCTGCAGTCTTCTCAGCAGTGAGTTATGGACCAATCATCATCATTAAAGAGAAGAAGACAGCAGAGATGAGAAGTACAGCTGCTCTTTGTCTTCTGCACGCTGAGGCTTTGCTTTAAGCTACATGCTAACATTAGAATGCTAATAGTAGGTCTAATGTTCAGCATGTTCACAATCGTAGTAGCATGCTAACATTTATCATGAGTTCTACACATTTTCATATTGGTTACTTCAAGAATGTCACAAGAATCCTGACCATTATAATTAATAAGCTTTATTATACTGTGAAACCAAATGAACTAGTTCACCCTAATTAAACATATGAACTTTAACCTCACCTCACAGTCAGAAACATGCAGTTTATTAATGATCACTTCCTAAAGTTTTTGGGGGGGCCAAATGTGACTCGTGTTCACTTTGTTAGGGACACATTTATCCTTAACTGACAGCAGCTCAGCCACATGTGCAGCTCACATGAAGAAGTGCTATAACTGAGCAATAAACATAAAAGACAGAAAGCACGTCAGATTAGACCCAGATGGGATTTCTGTCTGAGACTGGTGCTCAGGTTGTTAACAGGATTAGATGGTTAATTTCTGGTTAATATGAGACAATACAATCAATCATTTTAGCTTATTCAAAAATCTGCATGTAAAGCCACAGCAGCAGCTTCCTGTTGTTGAGTCTAGTTAGTGTGAAGCTGCTGAAACATCTCACCACAGCGTGTCCTGATGTGTCAGATAACAGTGTTCCTGTTGTGAGAGCGTGTTTGCTCTGCGCTCTGTGTCAGTCTGCACTGACAAGATGGCAGTTTTGTGGTCGTCCACCTTCTTTTTCACAGAAACCCCCCCACCCCAGGTCTTTGCTGTCACGCTGTGTCTCACAGCAGAGTTTTAAGATAAGATAAGAAGAACCGAGAAGAGCTGCTGCACTAAAAGCCACCACATGATCTAGGTGCTGTATGCAAAAGGGTTTGTCAACGCTATACTGTAATACTGTAACAGTATTCCAGCTGCAGTCTACTCAGCAGTGAGAACTGAAGACATCAATTATGGACCAATAACCATCAGATCAAAGAGGCCCAGAGGTACCGCTGCTCTTTATCTTTAACGCTGCACAGAGCCAAGCTAGCTGCTCAGTGTTTCCAGCTGTTAGGCTAAGCTAAGCTAACATTTTAAACCTAATGTTTAGAGAGCTCTTTAGAGAGATGTGCAAAAGAATATAAGCTCAGTTATAGTTTTGCCTTGAAAAGGCAGTAACCAAATAACTACCCCCTGCTTTGACCTGATGCTCATCATTTAATGTCCTGTCATGTATTATTCATGCACACTGAAAACCTGACAGCATCCAAGAAAAAACTGATGAAGATTGTTTTTATTATCAGGAAGTGCTGAGTTCATAAAGAAAAAGTTCCCAAAATAATAAAAGAAAACTAAACTCCACAATTTTATTTTATTTTATTTTGATAACTCAGAATCATGAGCATCTGAATGTGCTACTGTAAGGTAATGGTTCAACGGTGTTAGAGAGAAAAGCCCAATAAGACGACCCCCTATGAGCAGCAGTGGGGAGGAAAAACTCCCCTTGTGACAGGAGAGACACAAATCAGAGCAAAGACAGGAAATGAGACAAATACACTGCACACAGAGACAAGAAGACACACACATGAAAGAACACTGGGAGAAACCTGATGACAAAATCAAACTGATCACATATGAAATCTGTCACAGTAGAGATCAAAGTTTGGCTAAAATTATATCCGAGCTGCAGTCAGGGTCCTGGGCCTTTGGTTCTTTCAGGTTCTGCTTTGGTTGAATTTCTTCTGTTGTGTTTCTGAGTTGCCTACAGTTTAGATTCTTAGTGTGTTGTAGTTTTCAGAGTCTGTTTTTGGTTATTTTGTAATTCCTGTTTCTCTTTATTCTTGTCATTCCTGTGTTCCACTTTTATCCCTCTGTGTCCTGCATCGAGCTCCAACTCTGCCTGCCATCTATCAGCAAGAACTGCAATCCAGCATTTCATAATTATTATTAAAAAAATTATTCAAATTTAAAATTTTACCTTCATCCTATGAAAATGATCTGAGTTATAGAAGTGTTACAGGAGTGGATTGGAATTTGCCACTTTTTAAGTTATATTATTTTCCAGCTTTTTCTTGGTCATCTCAAGATAAATATGCTCAGTGCCATATTTTGTATCTGAACTGGTTCCAGTACAGTGTGAACTGGGACTGTGTGATGCAGAGAGGTGCAGGTTGGAGGTCTTGATTGAACTCCAAAGCTTGTAATCATGTTGTTTGAACTGTGTGTGTTTGTGTTCAGACTTTAAACCAGAGCCAGACGTCGTCTACTCTTCACTGAAGTATCCACCAGTCCAACCACTGACGTCCAGCTGCTGCTCTCTGACTGCTCCTCCAGCATCATCCACATGTTTATAAAATCTTTATCTTTATGAGGTCTTTTCCTCAGTAAACCAGATTTGGGGGGCACTAATTTTCTTTTTAAATGTTTGTTATAAATACATATAGACACATAATTCTATTTAATAAAATCTTCCAGTTTTATATACACTCAGTAACGTTCCTGTTGATTTATATTTGTGGGATCTTGCTCTTTTTACCACAGCAACAATGTATTTTCTGTTCAGATTAAAAAACTTTGTTCTCTCTTGTTTTCCTTGTGTGGTTCTGTGGGCTTTCTGAGGTGTCGGATCTAAATTTTGTCTGGTCCCAGGTGGTTGTGACCAGTGATGTCAGTAACACGTTACTTAGTTACTTAGTAACTAAGTAATGCGTTACTAAGTAACTGAGTAACACGTTACTCTAATCTGACTACTTTTTCTCAGTAACGAGTAGTCTAACACGTTACTATTTGCAGTCCAGTAATCAGATTAAAGTAATTTATCCAAGTCACTGTGCGTTACTATTGTTGTCATGTTCCTCAGTACAAAGATATATTGTTGCTTTCTTCTTGCGTCTCGGGGAGTGATGTCTGACAGATGTGACAGTTAAGTCCAGTTTTCATCATGAGGACAATAACAGCACAGACACACACACTAAACAATGGAGGGAGGACAGAGATGTGTGTTTTCTAGCTGAAATCCAGACACTATTGTGAGTCTGTGTCAGCTAAAGATGACAACATCAAGGTTAGTTATGCTCTGTGCTGGAGACAAAGTGCTATCTAGCTTCAAAAACACTACGTCAGATATGAGGAAACATCTGGAGTCACGGCGCAGTCACACTTACAGAGGAGTCCCACCAGGTGGTGAAGCAGAGCTGAGGCTAATGCACGAGCCCCCCAGCACCCAAACAACAAAAGCTGGACTTCAGTACAAACCAGTAAGGGGGGGGGGCTGAAAAAGTTGAAAAGCCCTCTACTGCAAACTGTAGTAGAGGCTGGTATTGTGCCAAAAAGTGATCTTCTGCCAAACAGCAATTTTCGGTATTATCCAAAAAACGATTGTCTGTATTCAAACAGCTGTAAATGACTTGTTGACCTATAATCAGTGAAGCATATATCAAACATATCTCTCATGAATGATATCAGGTAATTTTGAGTCAGAAACAGCATTTCTATCACAGGTAGAAGCTGCACTCAGTTTTTGGCAAAGTGACTTTTATATATTTGTTTTTTATGAAGGTAAAAACTGTCTGACATTAAAAATGTCTTTTTAAACAGAAATCTGTCTCAGAGCTGCAGAAATCACAACAAATATAACATCACAGATCTATAAAGATATTTATAAAAGCTCTGGATTGATTATAATGCAGGTACAATAACACAGACTCCTAAAGATTGTTGAAAAACAGGTTATTTCTGCATTTTATATATAAGCCCTTCATAAATCATGCTGACTGCACTCTGTTTACCAATATAAGCAAAGACATTACACATAAAAACACAGAAACATCAGGATCACTTTATGACAGATGATCACTTTTTGGCACAACACCAGCAGCTGTTGTAATTAAGTTAGATTACAAGTTACTTTATTAGTTACTTTCTTCTAAAATTAAGTAATCAGTAAAGTAACTAAGTTACTTTTTAAAGGAGTAATCAGTAGTCGGACCACTTTTTTAAGGTAACTATACCATCACTGGTTGTGACTAACTGATATAAATCTCTTGATCTTTATTATTTCATTAGAAAATCAAATCAAACAAAATAAAAACAGCAGGAACATCATTCAGTGGCTGAGCATATATAAAATACAGGTTTAAAATGAGGATTTCAGTTATTTGGGGAAAGGTTATCCAAAGCTGCCTGCGCTGTGTGAAAAAGTAATAGCCCCCTAAACCTAAGGACCAGTTGTGCCACCCTTGGCAGCAGGAACTGCAATCAAGCATTTGTGATAACTGGCAATGAGTCTTTCCTGTCACTGTGGAGGAATTTTGGCCCACTCTTCTTTGAAGAATTGTTTTAATTCAGCCACGCTGGAGGGTTTTTGTGTATGAATGTTCTTTAGATGTTGTTCCACGTTATTTTGTGACCTCACAGATGAGTCATTGATCTGTTCTTTGAGTAATTTTGGTAGTACGTCCACTACTGGGAAGGATTTCTCCACGAATAATATGTAATGAATAACAGCTGTCACCACAGTTCACTGGAGTTTTAGAAACCAGTTTTCTGAGACTTTTAGGGCAACTTGTGAAAACTATACAAATACAGGAAGTAAAATTTTATATTGCACTTTTCACAGATAAAAATCACAAAGTGCTTCACAATATAAGACAAATAATAAAAGTATAGCCTATAACAGGGATCCTCAAATCCAGGCCTTGAGGTCCGGTGTCCTGCAGGTCTATCCCTGACATACAGCCACAGACCTGATGATACAATTACAAAAATCGACCTGAGACCTAGTATATCCCGGTGCCATGTGCACTTATGTTTGAACATGGTGTTCGTTGTGGGCAAACACTAGCTGTTGCATTATATTGTTATAAGCCAGGGATCCTCAAGTCCAGGCTTCGAGGGCCGGTGTCCTGCAACGTTTAGATGTGTCTCTGCTTCAACACACCTGAGTCAAATATAGAAGTCATTAGCAGGACTCTGGAGAACTTGACTGCATACTGAGGAGGTCATTCAGCCATTTGATTTGGGTGTGTTGGATCAGGGACACTGGACCTCGAGGCCTGGATTTGAGGATCCCTGCTGTATGTTCTGGACACTGGGTGAAGAGAGGAGCTGATCACCACCCAGGGCTCGAGCCAGAAAACAATTTTCAGCCTGGTGTGTGTCTGTTGTGGGGTGGAGGCTCATTAGCACTAGGTTGCTAATGCTAAATGTTGTGCCAGCTTGCTAATTTGGTGAACAGTTGGATAATATTATTTTGTAGTATTCTTTGATAATGGTTGGTCTTGCGGGTCGTTTAAGGCACCTGAATCTGATTGGACCATGTGACTTGATGCCAATAGGGAGTGTGTTAGGTTTTACGATGCTTTGAAAATAAGATACACAATTACCTGCAGCCAGTGTTGCCAAGTGCGCTTATTATAAGTGACTTTGAGCTTGTTTTCATAGAGCTGGTTGCTTGTTTCTATCACGAGATCTGGCAACACTTCCTGCAGCTATTGTTAATAAACATTCCTTAAGCATCAGGTCAGTGTGTTATCCTTGTGAGTCTATGAAGACAAGAAACAAGACAAACTCCTGGGATTTTATGCTTAAGCCCAAAATTGTCCTTTGAGCTCCCTTTTATTTTTATCTTTACTTCCCCCTCAGTTTCACACTGGATGCTATTTTGCCCCACAAAATCAAGCATGAACAGCACTGTTGAGATCACGCCTGCACATAGTGAACAAAACTGGCCGTGCCAGGTGGTAGATTGCAAATTGTAGTGAAATAATACTACAGCGCCAGAAGAAAAGAAATAAGTCTGGTATCAGTGACGGGGTGGTGTGTGTGAACTGTGTGGGGTGCGTGCCCACTTGCTAATTGCAGTGATAGAACAGTTCCAATAGATAGTGAACCGGTGAAATTCTCAGCCTGGTGCAAAACGACCTCAGTATGGTGCAGTGCCGGGCGATCAGCCGCTGGCTAGAATTCTGCCACCTGGTGGTGAGTTGGATCAAGTGGTGGGAGAGGATGCTGGACAGACCTGGTGCACCTAAACTTAAAGTGAGGGTGTGCTGGGAATGCCTGGCAGAGGGTTACGGAGGCCATGGAAAAAGACTTTTGGATGGCCTTGAGGTGATTCTGGCAAACTGTCACAAGCAGTGTTCTGCTCACACAGTGCTGGTGGGGCGCCGCTGACTTCAACTGAGGCTATAGTCAAGCAGTGGACGGAAAAGTTTGAGGACCTCCTTAATCCCACTGACACACCTTCTGTAGTTGAAGCAGAGTCTGGGGATGGGGGGGTGACTCACCCATCATCGGGGGTGAGGTCACTGAGGTTTTTAAACAGATCCTTGGTAGCAGGGCCCCTGGGGTGGATGAGATTCGCCCTGAGTTCCTGACGGCTCTGGATGTCGTAGGGCGGTCTTAGTTGACACGCCTCTGCAACATCACGTGGAGATCCGGGCGGTGCCACTGGATTGGCAGACTGGGGTGGTGGTTCAAATCCTTAAGAAGCACTTCTGTAACAATTATTTTCATTTCCAATCACTTTGTGTGTGTGAAGGCAACACAAGACTGTGTAGAGTCTGTGTGGAATTAACATCTGTACAGTAACTGTAATCCAGGTGTGACAGAGACATAGAGGTGTGGTGTGTGTCAGTGTAATGTGTGTGTGTGTGTCTGTGTGATGTGTGTGTCTGTGTGTGTGTCAGTGTGATGTGTGTGTGTGTCAGTGTGACGTGTCAAATAATTGTATGGAAGTTTAAAGCGACCTGACAGCCTCCACAGTGACACCTGCTGGCCACTTTTGAAATCTTCACATGAACGTATTCTGTGAAACAATGACACAACTTGTTCTACCAGAATATCCACATTAAACAGTTTTAGAAAAATTCAATTACAACAACAAGGAAATAAAACACTGACTTCAGGGGACTCATTGTGCATCACCTGCCAAGAAGCAGCAGGTAAACAACCTGATGGTCATGTGATGTGGGTGTTTTGAACAACACCTGCGCTTCAGACACTCGACACAGCCTCGGATCGTCAGTCCTGATTGTCCATCGCTAGTTTAGAGCTGAAAGGAGAACTCTGTCAAGACTTTCTCAGGATCTGGAATGTAATCTCATCAGTTTTAAGCTCAGGTTCTGTTGTTGACTTTAAATACCAACCGACTCACATTTAGAACAAACTCAGTGCTGGATCCTCAGAATAAACCCTGAAATGTCTCCTGGACCTGCGTCACTCTGCTGGACTTTCCTCCTGTTTGTCGGCGCCTTCGTGTTTGTCTCTGCAGGTGAGATTTACCTGTTAGAAACTAAACTGTTTTTCTCTGAGCTAAAGAAGAGAAAATAGGATCAGTCTGATTTACAACTTAATGATATTTCTCTAACAATTTTTTTTCATATTGATTCAGTGTGTATGTGTGTCA
This sequence comes from Archocentrus centrarchus, assembly GCF_007364275.1. Classification (NCBI taxonomy): domain Eukaryota; kingdom Metazoa; phylum Chordata; class Actinopteri; order Cichliformes; family Cichlidae; genus Archocentrus; species Archocentrus centrarchus. Next base: position 3,485,893 of record NW_022060261.1, on the reverse strand, counting down.
GTGTTATGTGTTGTAGTGTCAGCAGTCAGTATCTTTGTGTATCTGTAGCTCCATAAAGGCAGCATGCAGAGACTCCCAGTGTCTGATAATCAGAGGCTGCTTTCTCAGCGACCACATACCTATGCTGAGTTGCCATGTTGCCGTGTTGCAGTGCGGGCGGCGTAGGCTTGAGTCCCGGTCTGTAGCCAATTTGACCGCGTACTTTCTCCATATCTTAACCAAATTTCCTGTCTCTCCTCTACTGCAAATAAAACAGCTGTGGCCAAAAAACAAACAAACTCAAACATCAAAGGAAATAAACAACATATTTAAAGTCAATAATTCTGCTCAGAAATGTGCTTTGACCTTTAACCCCTCTGCTCTGTGTTGTTTCGTCTTTCAGACCAGAAAATCATCACAGCTGAGTCTGGACAGGACGTCACTCTGCCATGTCGAGCTCCAAACAACAACAACAACAACAACAACAAAATCATAGTTGCAGAGTGGACCAGAGTTGACTTGGAGCCTGGATATGTGCTTTTGTACAGATACGATCAGTTTGCTCCAGCCAACCAGCATCCATCCTTTAAGAACCGGGTGGATCTGCAGGACAGACAGATGAAGGATGGAGACGTGTCTGTGATTCTGAAGGATGTGACGACTGATGATGAGGGAACATACGAGTGTCATTTCTTCATGGAGGGAGCACGCTCATGGGAGCTCAGCAGCATCTACCTGAGTGTTCATCCTCCAAGTGAGTGAAGTTGGTTGTGAGTCGTGTGAAACTGAATCCTGCCGGTGCCATAGCTCATGAACATGGATTTAGTACACACACAAACCTCCATCCGTTTCAGAGTGTGTAACAAACATGATGACTGATGGAGGACAGAGGTCACATTTTTGTTGCTGTGCAGAAATCCTTCAACAACAGACCCACTTAGAGCTGCTTTTAGTGTTGCTGTTGTGTTACTGCACACATTTGTGATGGTCCTACAGTCCAGCGTATCACCTCAAGGTGCTTTGTATTGTGAGTAAAGACCCTACAATAATACAGAGAAAACCCAACAGTCCAAACGACCCCCTATGAGCAGCACTTGGTGACAGTGGGAAGGAAAAACTCCCTTTAACAGGAAGAAACCTCCATCAGAACCAGGCTCAGGGAGGGGGGGTCATCTGCTGAGGGGGGAGAGACAGAGATTAATAATAACTAATGATTAAATGCAGCCTAGGCCTATAGCAGCATAACTAAGGGATGGTTCAGGGTCACCTGATCCAGCCTAACTATAAGATTGATCAAAAGCAAAGTTTTAAGCCTAATCTTAAAACAGAGAGGGTGTCTGTTTATATTTGATGAAAATAATTTTGGTCCTAATTGTACTTTGACCTTTAACCTCCCTGCTCCCTGTGTTGTTTCCTCTTTCAGAGCAGATAATCATCACAGCTGAGTCTGGACAGAGAGTCAGTCTGCCATGTCGAGCTCCAAACAACAACATCATATCTGTAGAGTGGACCCAACCTGACCTGGGAGACAAATATGTCCTTTTGTATCAAGATGAGAATTTTGATCCAGACTACCAGCATCCATCCTTCAAGAACCGGGTGGATCTGCAGGACAGACAGATGAAGGATGGAGACGTGTCTTTGGTTCTGATGAACGTGAAAGCTGCTGATGCTGGAACATACGAGTGTCGCGTCTTCATGGCAGAAACTCGCTCATGGGAGCGCAGCATGGTCTACCTGAGAGTTGATCCTCCAGGTGAGTCAATAGAGTTCAGTGTGTCTGTGATCTGGGCTGTGAGACAGGTTCAACAAACCTGAGTTTAAAATAAACACTGAGTCGGCTGCAGCCTGACGGACAAACTGCAGGAGACAGAAAGTGAAGATAAAAATGTGGAGAAACAACTCAGACTGAGTTTACTGGCTGACCTGTTAGAGACTGGGACAGCAGCAGACACCCGGGGAGCTGACCTCAGGTCAGTTTGTTACTCAATAAAAACTGTTTTTGCTGCAGTTTAGGACAGTTCAGTTTATGACAGTTCCTTTGTTTGAATAATTATTCAGTAAAAATTGCATCTACTGATGGAATAGCTTGGTTTCATTAAAAAAAAAAAAATTTTATGCCTGAGCACTGAGGATGCGAAGGTCCTATGAATCACCTTGTTGAAGGCCTAAAGATGCTCAAAAACTCGTCAGGTTTGGTGAAAGTTTCCGTATATTAATGGTTTCAGGTATGGGCCTTCCAAAATGGCTCTGTAGTGCCGCCTGTGGTGGAAAAAATAAGCTGAGCTCTGAAACCAAACTGATTTTCTGATGATTTATTAAAAGTAAAGAATTAACCTTTGCAAAGGGATCAATACAGCACGAACAGCCTTCGCACCGGCATTGAACAAAGCACAAAAGTAACACCAATTCGTTTATACTATTGTGTTGATAAAATCTTGTTCCACTATCCATGGGGAGTTCAGATTCCCACTACCAAGCAGGACCTGCATGATAACAAGTGCCCCGTGGCCTTGGACACAGCCTACAGTCAAGTTGTTTTTCCCATCTTCACACACTCGGTCTTTGTGCTAGTAAATTACAATTACAGATAAAAAGTACACAGAGGTTATTCGAGTTCAGAAACAAATTTTCCATTACACCGCATTTAATTTGAGCTCCTCTTTTCGTACATAAATAACATATCAAAATGCTCAAAAACTCTTCCTTAGCATTTGCATTTGTTCTACACCCAACAGGAAGTCGACCACTTTGAATTGATTAGGTGAGTTTGGCTAGTTCCAGCCCTCTTACTTTTTCTAACTCCTCCTATGGTTATAATCCATAATCCATTTCATATTAGGTCAGTGTGAACTATGGGCACGGCTGAAACTGGATTTTGAAACTGAGTTTTTGTTGGAAGGCGAATTTTGATCATTTGCCATGAAATTTCGATTGGCTCTCATTCAGACATACATTATCCAATCAAAACCAAACTTCTCACATGTCATAAGTGTCCACTCCTGAAAACATCTGTATCATATTATTTAATGATGATCACAGCGCCACCTAGTGGGAACAGGAAATGTTATATTCTACACTTTGAGGTACAGCTCCAAGGTGGTTGAGAGGAACCATCTCAAATTTGCTCCTGCTCCTCCCAGTTTTACCCAGTCAACCTCAAAAGTGGTCTGAATAAACATCAGATCTTGATGATGATTCAGTGGGAAAATTGAGTCTTCATTTGTGATTTGGCGCTATATAAATAAAATTGAACTGAATTGAATTTAATAGCAAGGTGGAGGCAAAGTCATTCGCCATGAAATTGATGGGCTTGGAAAGCTTAAAGTTGAGACATTTGCCACCCACCTCCACCCTGATCAGGCCTTTCAGGTTTTATTTCTGTGATCACTGAATGAGGCAAAATGGCTCCACAGCAACATTTCAAAACATCAGCCCCTGAGCTACAGTTCATCTGTTTATCTGAAACTGTGCAGGCTCGTGTAAAATCCTGAAACATGCAAAAAAGTCTCTTGGAGCCATATGCCAAACCCAACAGGAAGTCAGCCATTTTGAATTAGTGTGATTTTTCCAGCAATTTCAGGCCTCTTATTTTAACGACTCCTCCTACGGCGTTCAACCACTGAGACCAAAGTCACTCAGCATCATCTACATAAGTGGGCCATCAAATGTTGTCGAAGGTTTTATAGAATATTAAATGGTGTTGCTGTAAAAAATGCTCAGATTGTGGGAATCTTTTCAGTGGGACATTTATTTCCATTTTTAAGCTTTATACTTCAACTAACTCCTCCTACAGATTTTGTGAGATCAACATGATATTTGGAGAGTTTAATCTAAAGAACTTTATGATGTTAAATTGTGAAGCTTTTGGGTTTTCATCAAAGGGCATGTTTGTGGCAGCATGCTGAATTTGGATCATCACCACAGGACACCAAACTGTCACTTCTCAAATACAGATGGTCCAGTCTGTCCCAAACCGACCATGCCTGATAGTGTGAGTCTGGACACACCTATGTACCAGCATTGGGTCACACTCAGCAACTCATCAGTAGTGGGTTTGATGAGTCCTCAGCATGAATGATGTTCCAACAATAATAATAATCCTGCCTAGTTTTACAGTGGAGGATAAAAAGTCTTCAAAGTCTGACAGAAAGGTTGCAGGACAGCCAGGTGGATGATAAGTGTTTGAAATGTTTGAAATGCACTATAAATTTTGTCTGATCTTCACTCGGATTGGCTGCTGTAGAAGTGAACAGCTGTGGGTGCTGGTATGAACCACTGCATTGAGCAGCCATCACATAAAGCACAGGACTGCAGAGGCCTGGAATTGATTCCTCCCTGGACCCTTTCAAACTGTCCAGTCACAGAAATATAAACCTAACAGTTGCACTTTGACCTTTAACCTCTCTGCTCCGTGTTTCCTCTTTCAGAGCAGAAAAACATCCCAGCTGAGTTTGGACAGGACGTCACTCTGCCATGTCGAGCTCCAATCTACAACTACAACAGGGGTGTGGAGTGGAGCAGAGCTGACCTGGAGCCTGGGTTTGTCCTTTTTTACCGGGATGGGCAGTTTGATCTAGATAACCAGCATCCGTCCTTTAAGGACCGAGTGGAGCTGCAGGACCGACAGATGAAGGATGGAGACGTGTCTTTGGTTCTGAAGGATGTGACGAATAACGATGCCGGAACATACGAGTGTCGCGTCTTCATGACAGGAACAAACCGCAGGAAGAGATCTGCTGACCCCATCAACATCATCAACCTGAGTGTTGGTCCTCCAGGTGAGTGAGCAGAGTGCAGTAGATGATGTCTGACAGCAGCACATTCATGCACTTTCAACCAGAATGATTCTAAGTGGTAATAAAAATTTTAAATATGCATGAGCTCATTTTTCTGTGCTCTTATTTAAAAACAGGGCACTCTGATTGGGCCAAAACTGTGGCTTTGATCTTGTTTTTCAAAATCCTCCTGCTGCTGGCTTTGCTGCTCTTTCACATCCTCTTTTAATTGTTTGGAGACGCATAAAAGAGTTAAAAGAGCACGCAGCAGGCATGATACGGAGGCTGCTCTGACATGAGCCAGAGCTCGATGTGATTGACAGATAAATAAATGGAGGACTGTCGTTAGATAAAACATGAGTGAAACGGTTATAGAATAGAATAGAATGCCTTTATTGTCATTATACAGGATGTACAATGAGATTGGAGGGCCACTCCTGTTCAGTGCCATGTAACAGAAAATCAAACTCTCTAAAATAAAAATATTATGAAAATATTATAATCTAGTATGATCAATATAATCAAGAGATATACAGAAATAAACAATGTGTAAAATATACAAAAAATAGCATGTATAAAAATATATACATACATTGGTGCATCTGTACATTGTAAGAAAAGTAAATATGTGTATACATATAATAATGAAGATGATGAATATTGCACTTGGTGAATGAATATTGCACTAGTGAATGAATACTGGATATTACACAATATAGGAATGTTAGATATTGTTCAGTATGAATGATATAATATTGCACAGAGATGTGGGTGTTGCACAGTTACAGTGGGTGAGTGTGTGAGTTCAGGGTGGTGATTGCTCTGGCAAAGAAACTGTTCTTGAGTCTGTTCTGGCTTTGATGCACCTGTAGCGCCTGCCAGAGGGCAGCAGGTCAAACAGGTCAAAGCCAGGGTGTGAGCTGTCCTTGATGATGTTCCTGGCTCTGCTGATGCAGCGGGAGGTGTAGATGTCCATCAGGGAGGGGAGAGGGCAGCCAACGATTCTTTGTGCTGTCTTGACTACCCTCTGAAGCCTGACCCTGTCTGCCTCAGTGCAGCTGCCGTACCATACTGTGATACAGTAGGTCAGCAGGCTCTCAATGGATGAACAGAGCACCGAAAGGAAGAGCCGTGAGCCGCTGCGTCTGTGCGCGCCGCCATCTTGACCAGAATGGTCTATGAATGGGATGTTGAGCCGGGTCAGAGTGGGTGGAGAACCAGTAACTGGAGCTTTAATGAGCAGATGCAGCTGAGTACATGATACCTGCATGTTTCAGGTGTTGCTGTGGCAGAGAGGACGGCAGCCATTTTCAGGCTGTGTGTTGTTGCTGCTGTGTTAGAGAGGTGGCTGTCCTCCTGCTTCAGCCTTCCTGGGACGTTGATCCCTGAGCTGAGCAGGAATACTGTTCTGTGAAGGAGTTCCAACAACTGGATTAAATACTGTAAATTTACAGAAATTAATACCACAATTATCTAAACAATTGATCAGCTGAGTACACCGTTTCAGGCGACTGATCAGCATCTTTAGCTGTTCGAAATCAAGTTTGTCAGCTTCTGTTGTTTCAAGTACTTTGTGTAAAGCTCGTGTGTGTATATGTGTATTGTGTGTGTGTATACAGTATAGTTTGGTTAGGTGTTATCACAGTGACCGGCTCACAGGTACAGGTGTGTTTCATGGGGAAGAAACTCGAGTCTTGGATTTGATTGGCTCTCAGAGATCTTCTCTTTATTCCTGCTGGCTGAGCCAAACACTGACCTCTGACCCTAAAGCTGTTGTCACAGAGCAGCTGGAGTTTTATTTTATACTTTTCTAAAGTGTATCCATGAATATGAATGATGTCATCAGCACGTTGCCATGGCAGTGTTGAAATACTGCAAATGTTTTTTTTTCCTTTCAGTTTTTTTTGGTTGTGATCATTAAAAACAGGATGATGGAAAAATCCACCAGGATGCAAATTTTCCTGCTTTATCCACACGTCTTATAATCTGCTGCACTGAACAGGAAATGGATTCTGCTTCTCACACCTGTTTCTCACCTGCAGGTCCATCAGGAGGACACACAGAGGGTGGAGCTGTTGGACTGGCAGCTCTTCCTGTGGTTGCTGTTGTTCTTGCTGTTGTTGTTGGCTTTGTGATCTACAAGAAAACCAGAAAAAACCAAATAAAATCATTTTCAGAGTCAGATGATGGGACAGAAATGAACTCTCCTGAACATCCAGCAGAGGGAAAACATCAGAATTAGATTTTATTGCTCATTTGAAACATGAATGAACTTCTGTCCGGTAACATCAGAATCACTGAGTGTCTTCCTGCTTTATCTTCAGGGCCAGCAGCAGCTTGTAGTCCAGGCTCGGCCTTATTCAGTGAGGGTTTAAGCACACAAGCTACAGATCAGTTATTACAGTGTAAGTACACACACTGACTCACCTGACAACACAAACACTGAGTGTAGATGAAGTTTGTGGATTAAAGATGACCAGTTCAGGATCAATACGTCTGAATGATGTTTGGCTCCATTTCAGATGTATGAAGATTGTTTAAGTGTCTAAAACATGTGAGTATAACACACTGGGAACAGCATTTGTTTAACAACCTTCTCTTTGGTTGATGTTGGTTCATCTTTTTGAGTTACAGAGTCTGAATAATCTGTTATGAAGCTGCAGACTCAGAGATTTCTGTCCCTCTGATTCAGAACCGTGAAGCCTTCAAACTGCTTTTATGGATCTGTTAGTGTTTCAGTGAAACTAATAAAGTCACTGGGTGAGTTTCCTCTCGTCTTCAGCTTCTTTAATAAAGATTAAACCTGCTCAGTGTTTGTCTTGTTTCAGTGTTCCTGTGATGGACGAAGGTGAAAGGCTTTATTTCTTTAAAATCAGAATCGAAGCCTTTCTGAGTCTCTTCCTGTGAAATGGAGCAACTGGTTTTAATCAGATTAATAGAAACTAAATAGAAACTGAATAAAACAGATGGCTGCTCTTTGGCTCGATCTGAGACTGTGGAGATCAGCTTCATAGTTACAATCGTATGAAGCATAAATCCAGAAGATTATATTTTCATATACTCATGTAGGTGCTGTAAATGTGGCAGTATTAGAATCAGAGTCGACCTTGTTACACGCAGACCGAACCAGAGAAGAAGAAATTACAGAGTCAGAGGAAGGAATGAAGGTCTGAGATATCTGCAAACAGTTTCAGGTTTGTGGATTACAAACAGTTAATAAGCTGCCTGGTAGCGTTCAGGATCTCTCGATCAGGTTCTGGCGGTTTACAAAGTGTTATTACAGTATTATAAAACCAGAGGAGGTTCCTGTAGCTGCAGAGTCTAATATTTCCTTCCTGCCTGCTGTACCATCAACTTAATCAGTAAAGAAGAAGAAGGTAACAGAGGTTAATGTGAGAAAAACTGATCATTTTTAAAGTGATGATTACTGTGGGCCAATGTGACGTTGGGGGACTTTCCATGTAAGTCGCTGCCGTTTGATTCCTGCTAACTCTGTGAATAGACTGGGCGTGGCTGAGACACATTCCAGCTGCATGAACATTCAACACAATGACAAAGACAGCAGCCCTCAGGGGCACCTTCCTGCTCACCTGCTCAGGAATGCAGATTACAGGCTCTGCTGCAGAATCCCTGCTGCTGTCATTTCATCCATGCTAAGGATGGAGCAACACTGCACCGAAGACACAACAAAACACAGTGTAGTTCACACAGCAGTGCAACAACATTTAAACACATTATGAGAAATGTATACAACATAGTAAACAGGTGAACGTTCAGGGAACCCAGGCCATCCCCAAACTGTAACCTGTGAACGCACCACCCCATCTGAACCATAAATTCAGCTTCAAGCAGCAGCTGCTCTCCACTGCTAGTCCAAGGAGGGCCCACCTACCTCCAGAGAGCTCTGTTCTCAGTGGAGGTGGTCTTCAGGGCATGTGCTTCAACCAGTCAGGTAGACAGCAATCTGGGGACTGCCGTCTACCTGCAGAGAGGCTTCTGGTCAAAGGGCAGTGTCTGAAATATGTGAAAGAACTGAAAATGTCGGCTACTCTGCAGAGAGAGTGATGGAGGATGGTTCACAGGAAGTCAGTTTAGGAGAAACCTGCTGGAAAACACTTTCCTGCCCCGGCATGTTTTCCCAGCATCATCATCAGTCCCTGTGTCATTCCTGCAGGGGCATGTTAGTATCATTACTATAGTACTACCACATGTACAGTCACAGTCAATGAACATACAGTGAAGTACTGCAAAAATCCTCTTTTGACTTTTAAAAGAAACTAATGGTGTTGTTTTACATGTGCGACATGCAGCATGTTGTGTTTCCTGTCACACCAGGTCCTGATTGGGCCACAGAGTTACTGAAGGACACGTCAGGTCACAGAAAACTCTTTTAGTGCTTTGGTGGTCAGACAGCGTGTCCTTAGAAGGCCAATGAAGGGTCATCCAGACAAGGTGGGAGATGTTGTGAAAGTCTGTGTTATACAGTTATCACATCAGCTGTGATGTGGCCGTTACATCCCAGGCACTGAGGGACTCACAGACACACACACTGTGTCCCAGCGCAGAGCATCACATGCAGCCACTGCAGTGTGAAGGGACTTTTCCAGACAGCAGCAGGAATGGTGTCCTGGCAGAATTCCACCCAGACACAAAGGCAGCTGTGTGCTACACAAACTGAACAGGTTATCTTTTCATGTGACTGTAAACAAAGAAAGCATTCCAATGTCCTCTGACTGTCTCATACTTCAATACTGTCTCTGTCTCATACTTCAGTACTGTCTCATACTTCAGTACTGTCTCTGTCTCATACTTCAGTACTGTCTCTGACTTCAGTACTGTCTCTGACTTCAGTACTGTCTCTGTCTCATACTTCAGTACTGTCTCTGTCTCTGACTTCAGTACTGTCTCAGACTTCAGTACTGTCTCTGACTTCAGTACTGTCTCAGACTTAACACACTGGGAACAGCATTTGTTTAACAACCTTCTCTTTGGTTGATGTTGGTTCATCTTTTTGAGTTACAGAGTCTGAATAATCTGTTATGAAGCTGCAGACTCAGAGATTTCTGTCCCTCTGATTCAGAACCGTGAAGCCTTCAAACTGCTTTTATGGATCTGTTAGTGTTTCAGTGAAACTAATAAAGTCACTGGGTGAGTTTCCTCTCGTCTTCAGCTTCTTTAATAAAGATTAAACCTGCTCAGTGTTTGTCTTGTTTCAGTGTTCCTGTGATGGACGAAGGTGAAAGGCTTTTATTTCTTTAAAATCAGAATCGAAGCCTTTCTGAGTCTCTTCCTGTGAAATGGAGCAACTGGTTTTAATCAGATTAATAGAAACTAAATAGAAACTGAATAAAACAGATGGCTGCTCTTTGGCTCGATCTGAGACTGTGGAGATCAGCTTCATAGTTACAATCGTATGAAGCATAAATCCAGAAGATTATATTTTCATATACTCATGTAGGTGCTGTAAATGTGGCAGTATTAGAATCAGAGTCGACCTTGTTACACGCAGACCGAACCAGAGAAGAAGAAATTACAGAGTCAGAGGAAGGAATGAAGGTCTGAGATATCTGCAAACAGTTTCAGGTTTGTGGATTACAAACAGTTAATAAGCTGCCTGGTAGCGTTCAGGATCTCTCGATCAGGTTCTGGCGGTTTACAAAGTGTTATTACAGTATTATAAAACCAGAGGAGGTTCCTGTAGCTGCAGAGTCTAATATTTCCTTCCTGCCTGCTGTACCATCAACTTAATCAGTAAAGAAGAAGAAGGTAACAGAGGTTAATGTGAGAAAAACTGATCATTTTTAAAGTGATGATTACTGTGGGCCAATGTGACGTTGGGGACTTTCCATGTAAGTCGCTGCCGTTTGATTCCTGCTAACTCTGTGAATAGACTGGGCGTGGCTGAGACACATTCCAGCTGCATGAACATTCAACACAATGACAAAGACAGCAGCCCTCAGGGGCACCTTCCTGCTCACCTGCTCAGGAATGCAGATTACAGGCTCTGCTGCAGAATCCCTGCTGCTGTCATTTCATCCATGCTAAGGATGGAGCAACACTGCACCGAAGACACAACAAAACACAGTGTAGTTCACACAGCAGTGCAACAACATTTAAACACATTATGAGAAATGTATACAACATAGTAAACAGGTGAACGTTCAGGGAACCCAGGCCATCCCCAAACTGTAACCTGTGAACGCACCACCCCATCTGAACCATAAATTCAGCTTCAAGCAGCAGCTGCTCTCCACTGCTAGTCCAAGGAGGGCCCACCTACCTCCAGAGAGCTCTGTTCTCAGTGGAGGTGGTCTTCAGGGCATGTGCTTCAACCAGTCAGGTAGACAGCAATCTGGGGACTGCCGTCTACCTGCAGAGAGGCTTCTGGTCAAAGGGCAGTGTCTGAAATATGTGAAAGAACTGAAAATGTCGGCTACTCTGCAGAGAGAGTGATGGAGGATGGTTCACAGGAAGTCAGTTTAGGAGAAACCTGCTGGAAAACACTTTCCTGCCCCGGCATGTTTTCCCAGCATCATCATCAGTCCCTGTGTCATTCCTGCAGGGGCATGTTAGTATCATTACTATAGTACTACCACATGTACAGTCACAGTCAATGAACATACAGTGAAGTACTGCAAAAATCCTCTTTTGACTTTTAAAAGAAACTAATGGTGTTGTTTTACATGTGCGACATGCAGCATGTTGTGTTTCCTGTCACACCAGGTCCTGATTGGGCCACAGAGTTACTGAAGGACACGTCAGGTCACAGAAAACTCTTTTAGTGCTTTGGTGGTCAGACAGCGTGTCCTTAGAAGGCCAATGAAGGGTCATCCAGACAAGGTGGGAGATGTTGTGAAAGTCTGTGTTATACAGTTATCACATCAGCTGTGATGTGGCCGTTACATCCCAGGCACTGAGGGACTCACAGACACACACACTGTGTCCCAGCGCAGAGCATCACATGCAGCCACTGCAGTGTGAAGGGACTTTTCCAGACAGCAGCAGGAATGGTGTCCTGGCAGAATTCCACCCAGACACAAAGGCAGCTGTGTGCTACACAAACTGAACAGGTTATCTTTTCATGTGACTGTAAACAAAGAAAGCATTCCAATGTCCTCTGACTGTCTCATACTTCAATACTGTCTCTGTCTCATACTTCAGTACTGTCTCATACTTCAGTACTGTCTCTGTCTCATACTTCAGTACTGTCTCTGACTTCAGTACTGTCTCTGACTTCAGTACTGTCTCTGTCTCATACTTCAGTACTGTCTCTGTCTCTGACTTCAGTACTGTCTCAGACTTCAGTACTGTCTCTGACTTCAGTACTGTCTCAGACTTCAGTACTGTCTCTGACTTCAGTACTGTCTCTGACACGTGTACTTTTGTGTTGATGGCCTCTTTGTTCTGTGGTACAGTCATCATACCTACATAAACATGTGTGCTTTATGTATGTGTTTATATGGGAAACTTTTACTCAAGTACTTTGACTTCAGGTAACAATGTCTCCACTGTTGAAGGTACATCACATGCCTGTGATGGCACGTAGGACTTAAAGTAACAGAAACTTTTCTCATAACCTTGTGAGTCTGTCCAGATCACTCATGCATCCTCTGGTGGAAATTTCCTGTATATATGTCTGACACAGCCATCCATGAGTAAGTTGTACACATTCCCAGATGATGTTAGATAGTGCCATAATTATATTTGTGTTTTAGTATTTTGCCATCACTTAGTGGCATAGAGTTATGGTGTTTCCTGGCAGTTTATTGCAGTTATTTGCATATAAATAATTTTAATCCCCTTCTTGAGCACTCAAAGCGCTTTAGTCCTTCGGTAAGGTCTGCAATCGGTCAGCAAGAAGATGTGTGAGATGTAAACCTCATCCTGAGGTTCTGAAGGCACCAAGCAGACATCAGTTTTCCTGGAACGGTCCTTCTGCACTTCCTGCACGGTGTCACAAATGATCTGTCATCAAGTCCCTGACTCCGTCTTTTCCTCTGCTGGGTTTGTGGAACTGATAAATGAACTGGAGGAGCCCGTCTGTGGCATTTTCACCTGCTGCACTGAAAAGACACCAAGAGTCCACTAATGTTAAATGCTGGAAACTGAGTCTCCAGCAGTTAAAGCCCAGTTAATGCACAGCTCCTGCTGGGTTTTACTCTGATGCTGCAACATGCTGAACTCATCAGTAACATCACAGCTGGAAAAGGCTTCATGTTAGACAACCAACAGTCACAGTGTGTTTGAGTCCACCCCACCTCTTGCCCTGTGGGTGTGTGAGTCTTACCTTTCTGGTTGAAAAGCTACATTTCCACTACACTGAAAAAAGAAAATAGTTGATCCAACTTAATTGAATTGCTTCAATTGGTAACAAGTAATTCAATTAAATTTATGCAACTTAATTTATTAAGTTGGTTTAACTTGACAAATTTAACTGCCTGGAACCATGGAGCATGATTGGCATTTGCCATAGAATACAAGAATTGACAGGTCCACCAGTGGTATACTGTGTTTTTGACAGATGAGAACAGGTTCACTGTGAGCACATGACAGATGTGAAAGGGTCTGGAGAAACTGTTTAGAATGGTAATAGCTCATTGTAACATCATTCAGCATGACCCGCTGGTTTGGTGGTGAGTCAGTGATGGTCTAGGGAGGAAAACTGACTGAGACTGAGAACCTCCCATACCTATGTGGCATATTGGGCGACAAACGATCGCCACTGGGCTCGGTCTTGTGCCCGTGTTTTGGCATCTTCCAATGGAATATTCGATGTTCTGAGGTCTTGGTGAAATGACCTTCGCCAGGTATTGCGGGGGCGTGTTCGGGGTCTTTTGGCACCCGGGGGCTGCCAGCGCATCGCCATCTTCGGGATCCTTGAGTCATCCATGCGAAGGACATGGCCGGCCAGTCGGAGTCTTCGACGTGCGACGATGTTGTGGAGTTTGACCAAGCCACTCCTTTGCAGGACCTCTTCATTGGTGATGTGTTCGATGTAGTGGATCTTCAGAATCCGGCGAAGGCACCGTTGTTGGAAGACGTCCAGCTTGGTGTTGATGCTGGCCGATGACTTCTAGGTCTCGCTGGCGTAGATGGCAGTTGGGATGACTACTGAATTCAGCAAGTGGAACTTGATCTTGAGGGAGATGGTCGGGGAGGACCAGATCTTGTTCATCCTCCGAAATACCATGGCCGCCTTCCCAATGCGGCACTTGACGTCCACCTCCGTGTCACCATCATGGGAAATCACACTACCGAGGTAGGTGAACTTCTCCACTTCTTCCAGCCACTGTGTCCCAACATAAATCCCCCATCGTGGGTCCGTGGGGCTGACGAACATGACCTTCGACTTCTCGGCACTGATCCTCAGGCCAACTTTGCCGGCTTCTCCTCCCAGATCAGTCGTTGCGTGCTGTAACTTCGTCTCGCTTTCCTCGATCAGGGCGATATCATCGGCAAAATCCAGGTCACCGAGGCGATCATGATCGGACCAATGGATGCCGGCTTCAATGCGGGCGCTAGCTCGCCTCATGATGTAGTCGAGGACAATGAGGAAGAGCAGCGGCGACATGATGCAGCCCTGTCTAACGCCCGTGGTGATCTCGAAAAAGTTGGTGTGGCCGCTTCTGGTCTTGACGCAACAGCTCGATTGCAAGTACAGGTCCTTGAAGATCTTGCTGAAGTTGGCCGGGACACCGTACAGGGAGGAAAACACAGAATTAAAATGTGTGGAGGGCCTCAGTGTGTGAATGGTTACAGTTCAGCTCCATAACAGCAGCGTCCCTGGTTTGATTCCTGTGTTTCAGCTCATATCTGCCTCTCTCACTGAAGGGGACGTCCACTACAAGGAAATGGATTTGATCAGGAACCAAACTACAGCTCACTGACACCAGAGGACGTTTGATTTTCAGATGTATTCTAAGTTGTACAAATGTCTGTCTTTAGACAAAGAAGAAAAAAAGTGAGTCCCCCACTGCCTCTGCACCAATAGTAAAGCTGGTGCTCAGAGGAAGAGGGCGGGGCTTTACTTAGTGTCAGTGAGAGAAATGAAAAAAAGCTCAAATGAGTGAGAAGGACGATGAAGGAAACATCTGTGCTGTGTCTGCTCTGTAAGTAGAATCTCTGTGTTTGTTTGAATTATTGACCTTTGACTGTCTGCTCTCCTGATAACTGATGATGGAGGAGAAGACATGAAAAACTAATCAGGCTGAATTCAAGTTCAAACACCATGAGGACCAACTGCAGGTCTGAACTGACTCTTTATCTTTGCTCAGGAGTCCAGGAAACACAGCAGGCAGTGAAAAGCTCAAATCATTCACTGATTACATGAACACAGCATGAAGAGACCAAACTCTTATTTATACGTCATATGGTGTAAAATGTTGTAAAAATATCTTCAGTAAAGATCTGAGGTTAATGTAGGAGTTTGCTGTTTTTCTGGATGTGAGAGTGTGAGTAGTTAGCTTTGTGTTGGGCATTTATACCCCACACAGTGACAGGCTGCCTTTGTCTGTGTTTATTTTTCTAATATTTTACGTGTTTGTGTGGAGTTGTTCTTTGTGTTCACCTCAAACCAACCTGAGTGTCATTTCTCTTTAGTTCTGATCTCACTGCTGAGCTGCACAACAAACCAAGGTCAGTAACCTTCTTCTGTCACAGCTTCAACCTGATAAATGCTCACTAATATGACCTGTTTGGCTTCATGTTTCATTGTAACCCTCACAGCTCGTCTGACTGTGAGTCCCAGCAGATCTCAGTTCTTTGAAGGAGACTTTGTGTCTCTGAGCTGTGAGGAGGACGACAGCTCTGCTGGATGGACTCTGAGGAGGAACACAAGCACAGAACAGAGGACTGAGTGTAGGGATGGGTGGGGAGAAGCTGCTGGTTCTTCCTGTAACATCAGCTACATCTACACATGGGAGAGTGGAGTTTACTGGTGTGAGTCCAGAGAGGGTGCCATCAGTAACATGGTTAATCTCACAGTCTCTGGTAAGCTGAGTGTGTGGAGTTAGTGTTGATGAAGCTGTGTGTAAATGGATGAAATGCTGTAGTTTGTCTCTGTGTTGAGGTGGATCAGTGATCCTGCAGAGTCCTGTCCTCCCTGTGATGGAGGGAGATGACGTCACTCTGCTCTGTCAAACAAAGACCACTCCCTCCAACCTCCCAGCTGCTTTCTATAAAGATGGCTCCCTCATCAGGGAGCAGCCTACAGGTCACATGACCATCCAGCATGTTTCCAGGTCTGATGAAGGCCTCTACAAGTGTGACATCAGCGGTCATGGAGAGTCTCCATCCAGCTGGATCACTGTCACAGGTGACACACTCACCTGTCTGTGTTTCTGCAGGTTTCAACATTCACAATGTGACCAGAACTTAATGACTGTGTTTGCTTTATTTTAGAGAGACACACCACCACACCTCCACCTACATCACTCTCTCCTCTTCTCCCTTTGTTGCCAATTGTTGGATCAGTCTGTGTTGTGGTTCTACTGGTGTTACTGGTTCTGCTGATGAGACGATGTGTTTACAGGAAACTTCAAGGTGAGACTTATCATTCACAAACATTTAGAAGGTGAATGTCTCAACTTAATTTCTAATTATCTTAAAAGTATTTTATATTTCAGCGTTGAAATAATACACTGCTCAAAATAATTCACAGTGTAGTACCTAGTCAGTTAAAATTTTGTGATATTGATGTGGTCAGGCAAGTATCAGAGGGGGTTGTTAATCAGTTTCAGCTGCTTTGGTGTTCATGAAATTAACAACAGGTGCGCTAGAGGGGAGGCCTATTTTGTCTGGTCTCGGTTGTGAGCTCTGGCATGGACGTGGTCTCTGGTTGGTGCTTTGGTATACCTGAAGGCAGTGGTGGTACAGACGCTTTTGAAGGCGGCGGTGCTGTAGGTGGTGACACTGCAGGTGAGGGTGAAGGCTTTGACAACTGTGGCGAAGACAAAGTTTCTGACAAAAACTGGGGCTGCTGCAGCTCCAGCTCAGGCTTTGCAGGTAACACAGGTGACTCCTCAAAGTCAAAGTGAATTTCATTGTCAGTCAAACCATGTAATAGTACATTACACAGAAGACTGAAATTTCCTTTCTCCAAACCCCAAAATGTGCAGTATTAAAAACAGAAATGACACCCAACTAAGCATAAAAACCGAAGAATAGACGAAGCATAAATAGTCAGGTTGAGGTATGTTACTCGAGTGACATACCACTGACATCTCATGCCATGGCTCAGGTCACTGAAAAGGCACTCGAGAGAACAAAGGCTGCTGTGGTTGGGCTCTGGCTGCCCCCACCCACAGAACAATAATGGGTGCAGGGACAGGGCAGTCCTTGGCTGTCCTCACTCTGGGTCTCTTATACTCCCAGTATTCCTAGAGGAACTGCCAAAAGTCAGCCCAAGCTGAAAGAACAGAGCTAATGGCATGCTTAAAACAGATTGCACAAGCAACTCAGTGTGAACAAATGTCTCACTATGAACAGGTTGAGCATAAAACACATAACGAAATGACTGAGAATATGATTCATCTAAAACAGATGACAGTTTTAGTCTCTTCGTGTCATGGTCCTGGGCCGTCTGCCCAGCATTTTGTGTTTAGTTCTGTCTTCCCTGAGTTTTGTTGTTTTTCAGTTGTTTTGATACGTTTGTTCCCCTCGTCCCTGTCTCCCCTGCTCCATGGTCTTGTCATGATGTCTTGTCCCTGACCTCCTGTGTTTTCATGTTGAGTTTATTCCTAGTGTTGTGACTAGTCTGTGTCTCTGCCCCGTGTCTGTGTGCCAGTCCCCCGTATGTAGTCTGCGTGCGCCTTGGTTAGTCACTTCCTGTATTATTTTGACAGTCGTATGTTCCCTGTGCTTTGTGTTTAGTTTTGCTTCCCATGTTGTTAGTTTCATTTGCTTCACCTGTTGTTCCCTGCTGTTTCTTCTTGCCCTAATTACCTGCTGTGTATTTAAGCCCTCAGTGTTCATCTGTTTCTTGTCGCGTCGTCTTCAGTGTTCCCTCGCTGTGTGTCTCCCTGCTCCTCCTCAGGTTTTGGTTTAGTTCCTTCCCCGTATAGGTTGTTTTGTATTTTTCCAATAAATCCTGTTTTTTTGAGTCTGCATCCTGGGGTCCAATTCTGCCTGCCACACACACACGCCATGACACTTCGGGCAGAGTAGTCACCTGAGGGGCCACACAACAGGGCTGCCCACCGCATTACTGTCAGAGTTGACAGGATAACACCCAGTCCCAAAATTTGCCTGTGTAGCAACAAAGCTTTAATTCCCTTTCAAGCTGTAAATCTGACTGGATAGCTTTATTGGTCTTGGACATGTGAGCATCATTCATAACCTTTGTATCAGCCAGCTTGAACACAGAAAACTCATATCCACAGTCTATTGAGGCTGGCACATGAATTTCACTCGTACAGTGGGGAAAATAAGTATTTGATAAACAGCCATTTTTTTTTCAAGGTCTCCCATCTTCAAAGAATGGAGAGGTCTGTAATTTTTATCGTAGGTACAACACAAGCAGTTTCTACGTGAATAGGACTGGAAACAATACCTGCAGTGGGCAATTCATGGGCAACAGTCACAGAAGGTAGATGAAGGTGCAACGTGTTGACCAGAAAATCCCTTATTAAAACATGCAGTGAGTAAAAAAGCCAAGGGAAGCAGGCAACTAGTCTTTGAAGTCTGTCCACCATGGCATCCTTATATTCCTTACTGGTTTTAGTTAGCCACTCATGAAATAACACATCAACTTGAATGAATAATATGCTTCCTTACATCAGAGGGCGGTAGTTCAATTCAATTTTATTTATATAGCACCAAATCACAACAACCAGTCACCTCAAGGCAACTTGTATTGTGGGTAAAGACCCTACGATAATACAGAGAAAACCCAACAATCAAAACTGGATGGCATTACAAAAGTAATGCCATCCAGAGTAAGTATCTGCTTTGACACCATGTTTCTAAGATTTGTGGGGCCGAGCACAAGAATTTCAGTTTGATCTTAATTTAGAAGCAGGAAATTAGAGGTCATCCAGGCCTTAATGTCTTTAAGACATTCCTGCAGTTTAACTAATTGATGTGTCATCTGGCTTCATTGATAGATAAAGCTGAGTGTCATCTGCATAACAATGAAAATTGATGCAATTCTTTCTAATAATACTGCCTAAGGGAAGCATGTATAATGTAAATAGAATTGGTTCTAGCACAGAACCCTGTGGAACTCCATAATTAACCTTAGTGTGTGAAGAAGACTCCACATTTACATGAACAAATTGGAGTCTATGAGATAAATATGATTCAAACCACTGCAGTGCAGTACCTTTAATACCTATAGTATGCTCTAATCTCTGTAATAAAATGTTATGGTCAACAGTATCAAAGCTGCACTGAGGTCCAACAGGACAAGAACAGAGATGAGTCCACTGTCAGTGGCTCTAAGAAGATCATTTGTAACCTTCACTAATGCTGTTTCTGTACTGTGATGAATTCTGAAACCTGACTGAAATTCTTCAAATAAACCGTTCCTCTGCAGATGATCAGTTAGCTGTTTTACAACTACTCTTTCAAGAGTCTTTGAGAGAAAAGGAAGGTTGGAGATTGGCCTATAATTAGCTAAGACAGCTGGGTCAGTGATGGCTTTTTAAGTAGAGGTTTAATTACAGCCACCTTGAAGGTCTGTGGTACATAGCCAACTAATAAAGACTGATTGATCATTTTTAAGATTGAAGCATCAATAATTGGAAAGACTTCTTTGAACAGTCTAGTAGGAATGGGATGTTGCTGGTTTGGAGGAAGTAACTATTGAAGTTAACTCTGAAAGATCAACTGGAGCAAAAGAGTCTAAACAAATACCAGCAGTGCTGAAAGCAGCCGAACATGAAGAATAATCTTTGAGATGGTTATGAATAATTTTTTCTCGAATGTCTAAAATTTTATTTGTAAAGAAATCCATGAAGTCACTACTAGTTAAAGTGAAAGGAATACTCGGCTCTACAGAGCTCTGACTCTTTGTCAGCCTGGCTACAGTGCTGAAAACAAACCTGGGGTTATTCTTATTTTCTTCAATTAATGATGAATAGTAAGATGTCCTAGCTTTACGGAGGGCTTTTTTATAGAGCAACAAACTTTTTCCAGGCTAAATGAGCATCTTCTAATTTAGTGAGATGCCATTCCCTCTCCAGCTTACGGGTTATCTGCTTTAAGCTGTGCGTTTGTGAATTATACCACGGAGTCAGGCACTTCTGATTTGAAGCTTTCCTTTTCAGAGGAGCCACAGTATCCAAAGTTATACGCAGTAAGGATGTAAAACTATTGACGAGATAATCAACCTCACTGGGAGCAGAGTTTAGGTAGCTGCTCTGTACTGTGTTGGCACTGAAGAGCATAATAATGAAGGAATTAGATCCTTAAACTTAGTTACAGCACTTTCAGAAAGGCTTCTACTGTAATAAAACTTATTCCCCACTGCTGTGTAATCCATTAAAGTAAATGTAAATGTTACTAAGAAATGATCAGACAGGAGGGGGCTTTCAGGGAATACTGTTAAGTCTTCAGTTTCTATGCCATATGTTAGGACAAGATCCAGAGTATGTTTAAAGTGGTGGGTGGGCTCCTTTACATTTTGAGAGAAGCCAATTGAACCTAATAATAGATTAAATGCAGTGTTGAGGCTGTCATTTTCAGCATCTGTATGGATGTTAAAATCACCAACTATAATTATTTTATCTGAACTGAGCACTAAATCAGAAAAAAAGTCTGAGAAATCAGACAGAAACTCTGAGTAAGGACCAGGTGGACGATAGATAATAACAAATAAAACAGGTTTTTGATTTTCCCAATTAGGATGGACAAGACTAAGAGTCAGGCTTTCAAAAGAATTAAAACTTTGTCTCGATCTTTGATTAATTAGTAAGCTGGAATTGAAGATTGCAGCTAATCCTCCTCCTCGACCTGAACTTCGAGCATTCTGACAGTTACTGTGACTCGGGGGTGTTGATTCATTTAAACTAACATATTCATCCTGCTTTAACCAGGTTTCTGTAAGGCAGAATAAATCATTATGTTGATCAATTATTAAATCGTTTACTAATAGGGACTTGGAAGAGAGAGACCTAATTTTTAATAATCAGCATTAATTTTGACAGCAAATTTTGATTTAGTGCAGCACGGTGGTGCAGTGGTTAGCACTGCTGCCTCACAGTTAGAATACCATCTGGAAGGCCTGGGTTCGATTCCACCTTGGCCCAGGCCTCTCCCTCTCTCTGTGTGGAGTTTGCATGTTCTCCCCGTGCTTGCGTGGGTTTCCTCCCACATTCCAAAGACATGCACTTACTGGGGTTAGGTTAATTGGCTAATCTAAATTGCCCATAGGTGTGAATGAGAGCATGAATGTGAGTGTGAAAGGTCGTCTGTCCCTCTGTGTTGGCCCTGCAACAGGCTGGCAACCTGTTCAGGGTGTACCCTGCCTCTCGCCATATGACAGCTGGGATAGGCTCCAGCCCCCCCGCGACCCTTAACAGGATGTGCGGAAGCGAATGGATGGATGGATGGATTTTGATTTAGTTTTAGTCATAATTTAGTCATCTGAATAGTTTCAGTTTTAGTCAATGAAATTATCGTAAGAATATAGTTGACTGAATCTACAGTCGATTTAGTCTAAAATATAAAGGGTGTAAAATGTAAATGCTTTTTCTTCAGTTCCCTTGAATTAGTCATTATACACACGCAAAATTAAACATTTATTAAAAGTTATGGAATGTTATTAATAATATTAACATTAGTGTTTCACCTGCTTCCCACACACCTGATCATTAACACCACCTTACTGAGATAATCCGAGCGTTTTACAGCAGGACGCTCTGAAAGGTACAGGGCAGTGTTCAGGACTAAGATTAGGAAAGGCTAATCCACCGCGGTGTGGAGATTTTCTCTCAACACAAATGCTAAACTGGGAAAAACACTTTACCCTGCATGACATTAAAATGCTGACCTTTGCATGGAGATCTGGGTGACTGGTTTGCAGATGTCGTTTAAGATTTGTCGTGTTTTTACCCGAGATAGTCGCCCCACATGGTTTACACATCGTTTTGTTTGTCACAACGTCGTCCATACATCGGCTCTTCTCTTTCTCCCTGCTGACATTGGTTACATAACTTAGTTCTATCGGAAGTAACGACCAATCACAGGCTAGTTTGGTCTTACCGGGTTTAGAGCAAATTTGTGCAATTGTGCGTTTGATTGGATATTTTCCTACATTAACTTGTCCCACCCTGTCACAAAATTAAATCAGTTTTGATTGGCTGTCGTCCCCGCCAAGCATTTTCATCTCGTTTTCATTCGTTGACAAAAGTGTCAATTAATTTCATCATCGTTTTTATCCTTTTAGGTAATTTTTATTTAGTTATCGTCTCGTTTTCGTCATGAAAAAAAGGGTCGTTGATGAAAACTATGACGAAAATATTTCGTTAACAAAATTAACACTGTTAATAATCCACATCTAATAGTTTTATTCTTTGGTGCAGTTGATGAAGCTGTATTATTTATTGTTTTTGAATTTTTATTCTTAGTTTTTTGGTGGTCTGGGAGCAGGCACCGACTCTATGGGGATGGGGTTTTGGGGGGATGGCAGGAGGAGAGAAGCTGCAGAGAGGCATGTAAGACTGCAACTCTGCTTCCTGGTCTCAACCCTGGGTAGTCAGGTTTTAGGGTAATAAATTTGGCCATATTTCTAGAAATGAGAGCTGCTCCATCCAAAGTGGGATGGATGCCGTCTCTCCTAACAAGACCAGGTTTTCCCCAGAAACTTTGCCAATTATCTATGAAGCCCACGTCGTTTTTTGGACACCACTCAGACAGCCAGCGATTCAAGGAGAACATGCGGCTAAACATGTCGCTCCTGGTCTGATTGGGGAGGGGCCCAGAGAAAACTACAGAGTCCGACATTGTTTTTGCAAAGTTACACACCGAGTCAATATTAATTTTAGTGACCTCCGATTGGCGTAACCGGCTGTCATTACTGCCGACGTGAATAACGATCTTACCAAATCTACGATTAGCCTTAGCCAGCAGTTTCATGTCTGAATGTCGCCTGCTCTGGCCCCTGGAAGACATTTGACTATGGTCGCTGGTGTCTCTAGCTTCTCTAGCTTTCTCAAAACAGAGTCGCCAATAACCAGAGTTTGTTCCTCGGCGGGTGTGTCACTGAGTGGACAAAAATGGTCAGAGACGTGAACAGGTTGGTGGTATACCCGGGGCTTCTGCTGCTTAGGACTACGCTTCCTCCTCACAGTCCTCACCCCGTCCTACACAGTCCGGGTCCGTCGCAGCCCACGAAGACCGCAAAGGTCAGAAGTGAGCGGCTTTAAAGTTGGACGGTCTAGCCTTCATATCAGTGCCATCTGCCCTCACCTCGGCATAGCTCATGTCGGCTAGCAACCGTGACAGTGCAAAGCACAGCTGTGGAAAAGCAGCTGGTTAAACGGAGAACAAACTTTTGCTCCTTTTTGTGGTTCAATTTTAAGTCTTTAATTCAAAATAAGCTGTTAAAACAAGTATAACACATTTCAACTTTAAGAATACAGCTGAGCGAATGATTAATTTTCTAACTATATAAAGTGAGACATTAATGTTGACTAAAACTATCCAGTTATGATGCTTAACTTTAATTTCAGACAAACCGATTTGCTGAGGAACAAATGAAACACTGAAACAAAGCAAACATCAGCCGTTAGAGATCATCTGAGTGAGTTATAACTGTGCTTAACTTCCACTCAGTGGCGAAAGCCATTGGGGGTTTGGAAAGGATGTGCTGGCAGTCGGACGTTCTCTCCGGCTAAAGCGCTTGCATCTGGTTGTGTTCCAGCTGCCTTTAAACATGCAGTTGTACAGCCTCTAATCAAGAAGAAGAACCTTGACCCTGATGTTCTTTCAAATTACAGACCAATTTCTAAATTACCATTTTTATCCAAGGTTCTTGAAAAAGTTGTTTTTAAGCAACTTCAAGCATTTTTAAGTGAACATGGAATGTGGGAAAAGTTTCAGTCAGGTTTTAGAATGCGTCACAGCACAGAGACGGCTCTTTTAAGAGTTTTTAACGATCTGCTTTTAACTGTGGACTCTGGTAGTCCTGCAGTTTTAGTACTTCTAGACCTGTCAGCTGCCTTTGACACTGTGGACCACGAGATCCTTCTATCCCGCCTAGAACATGAAATTGGCATTAAAGGCACGGTTCTGACTTGGTTCAGATCTTATCTTACTGATAGAAGTTTCTCTGTCCATCTAGGAAACTGTTTTTCTACCACAGCAAAGCTTTCTTGTGGAGTGCCTCAGGGGTCCATTCTGGGCCCAATTCTTTTCTCATTGTATATGTTGCCTCTAGGGTCGATTTTTAGGAAACATAATATTTGTTTCCACTGTTTTGCTGACGACATCCAGGTGTATATGCCCATCAAACTGAACAGCAGAGATCCATGGGAACCCCTGCTGAACTGTCTAAGTGACATCAAGTCCTGGATGAGAAACAATTTCCTAAAACTTAATGAAAGCAAAACCGAGGTCATATGCTTTGGTAAATTTGACCCCTCAAGCTACTCCTCTGGCACTCCGAGTCATTTGGCTCCTCACTGTCGTGATGCTGTGAAAAATCTGGGTGTCATTTTAGATAGTAGTTTTAAAATGGAGAAGCAAGTAAGTGCTGTTACCAAAATCAGTTTTTACCAACTCAGAGTCATTGCCAAGGTAAAACCTTATCTCCCACAGCAGGACCTGGAAAAAGTTATTCATGCTTTTATTACTTCCCGCCTGGACTACTGTAATTCTCTGTACTTTGGCATAGATCAATCATCTGTGCGCCGCCTGCAGGTAGTCCAGAATGCGGCAGCTCGTCTTTTAACCGGTTTAAAAAAGCATGAACACATTACCCCAGTCCTGTCATCCCTTCACTGGCTCCCTGTCCGTTTTAGAATCGATTTTAAGATTTTATTGCTTACTTTTAAAGCCTTAAGCGGACTGGCACCTTTGTATCTGTCTGAGCTGCTTCACTGTCACACCCCTGTAAGAGCTCTGAGGTCATCGAACCAGCTGCTCTTACAGAGGCCTAAAACTAGACTAAAACAGAGAGGTGATCGAGCTTTTGCAGCAGCAGCACCAAAGCTATGGAACGATCTACCTCTCCATATCCGCACAGCTCAGACGATACACACATTTAAATCTCTATTAAAAACACATTTCTTTTCCTTGGCATTTGGCTGCAGTGCTACCTCCTTTTAGATGATTGTTTTATGGTATTTTATGGTACTTGTTTTAAACGTTTTAATTTTTAATTTTCTTATGTTATTTATTGTTCTTAATGTTTTTATTTATTTATTTTTATTTTATTATTTTATTTATTTATTTATATATTTTTATTTTTATTTAGTATAGTCCTTGGGGTTACAGATCTTGTACAGCACTTTGGTCAACGTCGTTGTTTTAAATGTGCTTTATAAATAAACTTGACTTGACTTGACTTGACTAAAGCAAACCTCGATATCCCGGTCAGCTGACAGCTAGATAGGCGAGCTGCTGGTAGAGCAGCGGCAACGGACCGCTCCGAAAACAGCGGAGCACTTTTTGCAATTAAGCGATATCTTGATAAAACGAGCTGATTGTCATGGTTCTGGGCCGGTGACCCAGTGTTTTTTGTTATCTTTTGTAATTGTGCTCAGTTTGTTTTCTAGTTCGTTGTGTTTCGATGTGTCAGGTCTGTGTCCTTGTTTCCCCATTTGACGATTTGTTTTATTTTGATAGTCATTTGGTCTCTGTCTGTCATGTTCAGTTTTGCTTCCCTTGGTCTTGTCATTAGATTAGCAATTCCTGTGTTTCCCAGCTGTTCCCACTCCCCTCCTTATCCTTGTGTATTTAAGTCCCATGTTTTCTCTGCCTGACGTTGCGTCCTTGTCATTCGTTCCCCTGCTGTGTCTCTCTGTAGTTCTCTGTAGTTCTTGGATTTCAGTTCTGGTTATCTTCCTGTTTTGCTGCTTTCGCCCCTGTTTCCGTTCTGCACTCACCCAAATAAAGACAATATTCATCTTACCTCGTCTGCATTGGGGTCCACTTCCTGCCTGCCACACAGCCATTCCATGACACTGATATTTGAGGTTTACACATTTACATTCTCGCCTCAAAACATCTTAAAAGTTTATCACAGAAACAGTCATTTTTCAAACTTTTTGGCCGCTATCCTACGCCATTTTTGTGTTTGAGTTTTGATGCCCAATGAATCATGGGATATGGTACTGTAGGCCACGAAGGATACACCGGGCCCACCCTTCAAATTCGAGAAAAGAAGGACGCATTCGTCGACCACATTTGGAGAAGTCTTCGAATTTGGACAGCCTTCGTCGCCTCACTCTGACGTAATTGGCCTACAAATGCGGCCTTCGAAGGATGCGGTCCCTGAATTTGGACACAGCTCCTGACTGCATACTGAGGAGGTAATTCAGCCATTTGATTCAGGTGTGTTGGATCAGGGACACATCTCAAACCTGCAGGACACTGGGCCACGAGGCCTGGAGTTTGAGGATCCCTGCCCTAGAGATACTAAGGAAAACCACAAAGAAAAAAACAAATGTAAAAGGAATCAGACTACACAATAATAAGTCCATGCATGATTTCTAAAAACATTTAAAGGACTACTTACCTTTTTTATCTTTTGTTCTACGGGATTCCTTCTTGTTTCTGTGCTCTATTAGGCTACCTTTTGTTCAAAGGTTGTTTTTTTTTAACCACATTGTCATGTACCACAGTGGCAGGACCCCAAAGCAGGACTCTAAAACAGAACTGAATCTTAAGACTTCAGCTATTATTGCTGGAAACTGAGGGCAAAACAAAACTGGATGGGAGCCAGCAGAGCAAAATACAAACTCACCTGGAACCAAACAAGGGCAGAGAGCACACAGCAGGAGGAAAACTACAACAAGAACACAACAGAGAACAAAGGGAAATGCAGACAATAAATACACATCAGGGAAATCAGGGAAATGGGACAGGGAACACAGCTGAAGAGAATTACACCTTAACAAGAGAGAGGAAGCAAAACTGAATATCAAACCCATGATACAAAAGAGTATACATAAAACAGGAAGTGACTAAATATGACTGACCGAAACCCTGACTAAGACACAGGATACTGGGACACCAGATAAACAATACACAAGACAAACTAAACAAAGGAACAAGACAAGGACTGAATATAGAAATATGAGGAAATAGAAACTAAATGCAAACTGGTGACTGAGAAGAGGACTCAGAAACTAACTAAAGATCAGAATATAGAAACATTACAAAGACTCTGGGTCATAGACCCAGGGACCATGACACACAGTCCGAGTGTCCCATGGAAATGCTTTTCTGGCTTCCTGTTTACTGATACTTAGTAATTCAGTGTAAAACTAATCTGAATATTGTGTCTATGTGGTTCATTGTGCAGAGAGCGACCTGGCTGAGGTTGACTCAGCAGTGAGAGCAGAAGACGTTGCTTATGGACAAATCATCATCAATGAGAAGACAAACAGATCCAAGATGAGAGGTACAGCTGCTCTTCTTTGTCTCCATCCTGGCTCACACCTACAGACACACACTGAGGCCTGGCTTCATGCTGAATGCTGACATCAGAGTGCTAACGTGCTGATGTTTAGCAGGTGTACTGTTCACTGTCTTAGCATGCTAACACGTGGTAACAGCAGACTAATGGGAATATTAGTTATGCAGGTATTTATAGTTGCTTTAAGAAAGTCAAGAGAAATTGTTAATTTAGAGATAGAAATAAGTAACAGTAGAATTGACTGACAAGCAGTTTGAATGCAAGGTGAGGCCTGTTGCTTATTATTTATTCAATGGTAAATCAAGCAGATGGTAGGTGAAGATCCTACAATAATACAGAGAAAACCCAACAGTCAAAACGACCCCCTATGAGCAGCACTTGGTGACAGTGGGAAGGAAAAACTCCCTTTAACAGGAAGAAACCTGCAGCAGAACCAGGCTCAGGGAGGGGGGGGGTCATCTGCTGAGGGGGGAGGGAGACAGAGATTAATAATAACTAATGATTAAATACAGAGTGAAGTATAAACAAAGTAAATAAGGTGAATGAGAAGAAACAGTTCATCATGGGAACCCCCCAGCAGCCTAGGCCTATAGCAGCATAACTAAGGGAGGGTTCAGGGTCACCTGATCCAGCCCTAACTATAAGCTTGATCATAAAGGAAGGAAGTACAGTGCTTGTTGGGGAGTTTCTCAGCAGGTGATTAAGCCATGATGTTGTGTTAGTGTGTTCACGGTCATGGATGAACATGTCAGCAGTGAAGCCATAAATGTGTTTTAGGAGGAATAAAATACACACACATAGTTTTCTAGATCAGTGAGATTAATTTGTCACAGGCAGACTGAAAAAAGCAAACCTTAACACAATGAATCATTTCTTTAAAGTTGTGTACATAAAACCAGGGCTGCAGCTACTTCCTGTTGCTGATTGTAGTTACCTGTAGTCTGAAGCTGTGAGACTTCTCACTTCACTGCAGTGCGTCCTAGTTAGGCCAACAATAGTGTTCATGCTGTGGGAACATTTTTGTTTCAGTGTGTGAGTCTGCTCTACAGCAGCTTTGTGGTCATCCAGCTTCCTTGCTGCAGAAGCATCCCCCAGGTCTTTGTGGTCACTTTGTTTCTCAGCAGAGATGAGAGCAGAAAAACAGAAAAGCTGCTGCAGACAAAGCAGCAGAGGACGAGAGTGAGAGGAAACTGTGCAGGAGTTTAGTGTTGAAGGTGCTGATGAATGTGTGTGTGCTTTAAGTGCTTTGGTAAGTAACACTGAAGATCTGATCTATAATAATCTTCATTCAGCCTTCCATCCATCATTTTCTCACTCTCCTCCAGCTCAGGATCACGGGGTACCTCAGCCTATAGTGTTTCAGCCCGTGGCCTTCATCAGGACCAGAGCCCATCCCAGCTGTCACAGAGGGGGAAGCTCCCTGGCCTCCCCCTCTATCGCAGAGCAAACACGAGCTCAGGTTTCAGACTGCTCTAAATTCCCATACACCCACCTGATGTTCCTGTTTGTGAGGAGCAGCCAGTCAGAATAAAGCTGGCTTAAAGGAGAGGTGGCTTTAAAGGGGAAGAGCTAAAAGAAACCCTTTCATTCAGATGATGAACTGAGAGGCTGCACCAAGGTCCAGAATAACATAAAGAGTCCAAATCCAGAACTGGACTGAGGCTGGTTAGGGTTTCCTGCTGGATGAGGTTCCTGGTCAGTTCTGTGGGATGTTCTCCTGCAGGCGTGCTGTGTTCATCAGCAGCTCTGACCAGGTGTGCCTCACTGTGTCATGATGGCCTGTTGGAGGTACTCTGTCTCTGACCCCGAGGACAGTTGGGACAGACAAAGAACCTTTATGGATCTCTGAGATCTCACATTCATCAGTTTGGCAGATCGTTATGAAGTGTGACTCACTCACAGTGATCAGACTGAATTTACCCCAATCAATCTGAACACTGATTAGTTTAAAGGAATAATTACAGCCTGTAATATAAGCTACTTTTAAACTAGTTATTAGTTACTACTTTATTACTCTGCTGTTACTGTTAATTACACATCAAACAGACCCCCCCCCCCCCCCCCCAAAAAAAAAAAAGGACGGAGTGGCTACAGAGAATACATTTTACCTTTTCAGCTGATAATCTGATCATTCATGTCCACTGATTATCATTTACAGAAGGATTAATTTTCCCTGTACACACAGTTAACTGTGATTGGTGCTCTCTCATGCTGGTAAAATCTATTATTATGTGTTTGTTTATGTGGGTATAAACATGTATATTTATCCTAAATGCGTGGCTGTTACTCAAACTTATAGTTATGATTATTTCCCAGGTTTTTTCTGGGTGTTTCTACCTGCAGTTACAGTGTGAGCAGCATGAAGCTCTGTGACTGTACTGAACTGGTCCCAGTACAGTCTGAACTGGGACTGTGTGATGCAGAGAGGTGCAGGTTGGAGGTCTTGATTGAACTCCAAAGCTTGTAATCATGTTTCCTGTTGTTTGAACTGTGTGTGTTTGTGTTCAGACTTTAAACCAGAGCCAGACGTCGTCTACTCTTCACTGAAGTATCCACCAGTCCAACCACTGACGTCCAGCTGCTGCTCTCTGACTGCTCCCCCAGCACCTCACAGACCATCCATGTGTTAACAACATTTTTATGTTTTATGTCTTTCTCATTGAATTAGATTGATCTGAGTCAAAAATCTTCTTTTATCGGATTCTTAAATGTGTATTATTTATAGATACAAACATTTGTAGATGACAGAATTTGATAAAATGTCACTAATATTTTTGTGCTCTTGTTCTCACAGCAGCAGTTTAGTTTCCCTGCAGATTAATAAACGTCTGTTCTCTCATGTTTTCCTCGTGTGGGTTTCAAATCCTAAAGTTTGAGTAGTTCCTGTTTGTTGTGGCTCACTGATACCTGCAGCAAACAATTAGCATCAAACTGCACAGAAGAGCTTCAGTGTGTGTTTGACACGCAAGAGTTTGGATTTCTTTCCTCTTTCACTCTGAACACCAGCATCTGCATGGAGGCAGAATTAACTGGGAGGAACATCCCAGTTAATTCCATCCATACAGCCCTCTCACACCTTGAAAATAAGGACACTTATGTTCGAATGCTGTTTATAGACTACAGTTCAGCTTTCAACACCGTCATCCCAAGCAGGCTGGTTGAAAAGCTGTTCACCCTTGGATTACCACCCTCCCTCTGCTGCTGGGTCTTGGACTTCCTTACAGACAGACCTCAGGCAGTCAGAGTTGGTACCAGGACATCAGAAACAAAGACAGTGAGCACTGGGACCCCACAAGGCTGTGTTCTCAGTCCTCTCCTGTACACCCTCTTCACCTACGACTGCATCCCCTCCCAAAGCAACACCTCCATCGTCAAGTTTGCTGACGACACCACCGTCATTGGGCTGATTACTGGGGGAGAGGAAGCAGCTTACAGGGAAGAGGTGGCCCAGCTGGTGTCCTGGTGCCAGGAAAATAATCTCTCCTTAAATACAGAGAAGACTAAGGAGATGATTATTGACCCGAGGAAGAGAAGAGACCAGCATGCTCCATTATTCATCAACGGGACTCAGGTGGAGAGAGTGAAGACCTTCAAATTCCTTGGCACCCACATCAGTGAAGACCTCACCTGGACCTACAACACAACACAGACTGTCAAGAAAGCTCAGCAGAGACTCTTCTTCTTAAGGAAACTGAGGAAATTCGGATTATCCCCTAAGCTCCTCAGCAACTTTTACAGATGCACTGTGGAGAGCATCCTGACAAACTCCATCACGGTGTGGTATGGAAACTGCACCAGTCAGGACAGGAAGGCTCTCCAGCGTGTCATCAAAACAGCACAATTCATCTGTGGAGCTGCCTTCCCATCACTACAGGACACTTATAATACTAAAGTAATAAAGAGGGCACACAACATCATCAAGGACCGCACCCACCCACAGCACACACTGTTCACACTCCTGCCGTCTGGCAGACGTTACAGGAGTGTGAAAGCAAGAACAACCAGACTAAAAAACAGTTTCTATCCACAGGCCATCAGGCTACTGAACCACTGACTGATTACCAAACTGTGATTACCTGCCTTTCTTTCATCTGTATATATCTGTATATATTGCACTTGCTTTATTATTTATTTATTTTTATTTTCTACTTTTACTTTCCTAATATACTAGTTCTTAAATTTTATTTTAACTTAGTTGCTTATTTCAATTGTTTGTAAAGCAGTCGCAAGTAAGAATTTCATTGCTCAGCATAACCACAGTGTTTTGTGGTGTACATGACAATAAACTTCTTGAATCTTGAATCTTAATGTGACATAAAGATGATCCAAATAAACTGCACAGCAAACACACCAATGACTGCTTTAATATCAGTGACAGTCTGTAACACAGAGCTAAAAATAAATGACATATGTTAATAAACTGTACAGTTTAAATGATGTGTGTAGCTGCTGTAGATATGAACAGCTGCACTTTGACCTTTAACCTCTCTGCTCTGTGTTGCTTCCTCTTTCAGAGCAGAAAACCATCCCAGCTGATCCAGGACAGAATGTCACTCTGACATGTCGAGCTCCAAACAGCAACATCATAGTTGTAAAGTGGAGCTGACCTGGGGTCAGAGTATGTCCTTTTGTTCATGGATGAACAGTTTGTTCCAGATGAGCAGCATCCATCCTTTAAGAACCGGGTGGATCTGCAGGACAGACAGATGAAGGATGGAGACGTGTCTGTGATTCTGAAGGATGTGACGATGAGGGAACATACGATAGTCGTGTTGTCGGAGAACCTTTGAGGCTCCTCAGCATCATCTACCTGAGAGTTGTTGATCCTCCAGGTGAGTGAGCAGAGTTCAGTGTGTCTGTGATCAGAGTGCAGTAGATAATTTCTTCACTTCTTCATTGTCCGAATTTACTTTTATGTTACATTTCTCTCGGCCCTCCACATTTCAAGCCAAACGTGTGTCTCTGGTTTCAGCAGAAATCTTCAGCCTGTTTCTCCTCAGTGTTTCTGAGGTCCGTGTCCTCTGTTCTGCATCAGTGTTTCCTCTTCAGGCTCAGCAGCTGTGTGTCAGATCAAACCATATAAGGACAGTCCCTTCATGGCGGGAGCAGAGACGTCTTCCCAGGCCGACCCTGTAACTGAGCAGTTTATTGTCCAGAGAGTGCACGAGTCCAAACCCACTCCTGTTTATGAGAGTGGGCTTGGACTACCTCAAACTACCGGCATCAGAGCCTCTTTGAAGTGCTTGTTTCTCTGCTGGTAGCTAATCGTATCGCTGCTATCAAACTACAAAAATGGCCGAACGGGGTGGAGTGGAACGCTCTGCTGCCTGGAAGGAGGCGGGGCATGAAATGTCTCATTCACATTTAAAGAGACCGCATGAAAACGATCTGATCCTCAGAACAGGTGTAAAAGAGGGGTCTGTGGAGCTGCAATAACGAGGAATTCAGACCAAAGCGTTGCAGTTCTACTCAATACAGACCACAATGAATGATTTATATATGAAAGGAAGGATTTAAAAGCAGGATATGTGCCCTTTAACACAACATGGGGAAGCAGGTACACAGCAGGATACAAACACACAGGTACTCAGACAAGACATAAGGGGACACAGAAAAATAAGAAAGAAAGAAATGTGAGAAAGGTGAGAAATGAAACCATGAACAACCTAAAAAAAAAAACTATTGAAGAAAAACTAGGAGAGACTAAAAAACAGAACGCTGATTCAAACCCCAGGATCAAAATCTGACAAAATCGTGCAAATGAAATTTTTAGAGTAAAATTTGCCACCTGGTTACATAAGTGAATGAAACCACACACACCATCACAAACTTTTTGATCAATATTTATTCATTTTGACTCCCTTGGCCCTCATCCAGCTTCAAGACTTCCAAAAACCTACTCTGATTATGCATTTTTTTAAATTTAACCTTTGTTTAACAAGGAAATCCCTTGAGATTAACATAATGGGAGACCTGGCCAAAAAAGCAATAAACGTTTTGTCCAAATTCAAACATCAGCTGATTGAGATCATCTGAGTGAATTAGATCTGTGTTTAACTTCCACTCAGTGGTGAAAGCCAGCGGGGATTTGAAAAGGATGTGCCGACAGTCGGGTGTTCCCTGCAGGTATAGCGACACAGAAACAGTCATATTTCAAACTTTTTGGCTGCTATCTTCTGCCATTGCTGAGTCTGAGTTTTGATGCGCAATGAATCATGGGAAATGGTAGACGACAAAGGATACACCGAACCCATCCTTCAAATTTGGGAAAATAAGGATGAATTCATTGACCACATTTGGAGGAGTCTTTGTCACCTCACCGTGACGTAATCGACCTACAAATGCAGCCTTCCAAGGATGCAGCCCCTGAATTTGGACACAGCTAAAGTTTTACAAGTTAAAATCAAACATAACAACAAAACACATAAACAAACATGTCAGTCAAAATATTACTAGGATCAGATTATGAAGAGCAGTTACACTCTTTAGGAGAGCTCTAAGGTCTCATTCAGCTGTAATGTACTCTGAAGGTGATTCCATGACCAAAGTGCTAAATAAGAGACACTTCTCCACCAAGTTCAGAAAAAATCCTGGGTAGCCTAAAGAGGAGCCAACTGGTGCCCAGCAAATCACAGCAGCTACTTGAAAGTATTAAGAGTTTACACAGGTAAGAAGGAACTTTATCTAAGATAGCTTTGTACATAAAATATACACCATCACACTTGTCGCCTTAAACTTAATCAAAGCCAAGAAACCAAATTATAAAGTACATAGTGATCTGTACTGCATAAGAAATTTGATATGAAACATAAAGAACTGTGATAAACTGAGCCTAAACTACGACGTGCCGAGGAGGCAGCATGTATATAGATAAAGTCACCATAATCAAGAACATTTAAGAATGTAGCCTGTTCAAGATTCTGCCTAACTGATGAATTAAACAGGCCATATTTCAATGATGAACGTTGTCATGTAACGAAGGTACTTCAGAACAATTTGAGACCAATTTTTCACAAGGCATTAGAATACAACGGCCTTACAAAGGCATCCCACTTATGCTGAAATACTTCCAGACTCCAGGTGGAACATCTAGGTAATAAACAGGGTTGAAGATCCAGTTTTTCAGTTAAAAATGTCTTGGCTGCTAGTAGGTATTTTCCATCTTTCCACTAGTCAAAAGTGATAGGTCATTTTATTCAAAAGCATATGAATTGATTTAAGTGATTGGTTTCATCTGAAGGCTACAGAGGTGACACTTTGCTTCGGTGGTGTTGTCTGTCCCTGGGAACTATTTTCCATCAGCTTTACAGTCTCCCAGGTGAAGCCTTATTACCCCTTGAGCGTGCAGCTGCAACAACTGGTCAAATTCAGCCGGCATTGAATGGAAGCCTTTATTAGCTGGTTTGTCATCATAGTAGTGGTTAGTCAGGGCGTAGAGGCCATATGGGTGACTACTGAAGGGCCAGAATCCATACAGGTGCACATTTTCACAAAATCCCAGGGCCATGCTAGCCACCATTAATCCGGTGCTGAGCCGTACTTCCTTCAGGCCCTGAGAGCGCCAGAATTGGGACAGATTCTGAAGGTACTGAGGGTTGAAGAAAACAGGCTGAAGAGGGCTTTCAAAGTCCTCTATTGCATAAACAGCCCGCTGACACACTGCAGTATGTCCACTAAAGGCGAAGGCAGGAAGGAGCAGCAAAGAGCTGCCATACTGGCGAAGACTATCTATGAATGGACGGCGACGTCCTATCAGCGAGCCATACCTGCACAAAAGAAACAGTTTATTTGAGCAACAATACATACACAATGTAGACTGACAAGGATTCATTTTCTTGCTCACTTCTGGAATAAGATGCTCGGATTTGCTGTCACAAGGTTAGTTTTGGTGCCAACATCTTTCTCATATCCATTGTCCAATGGAGGTAGGTTGCACCTGAACAACCAAACAAAGAGCAGTTAGGTGGAATTTCCGCTCTGATTTTGGTTTACGTTGGACACTTTTCTCACCTGACAACAAAGTCACCCGAATCAATCATTTTTCCACAGCCGCTGTCAGACAGGATCCCACTATTCCCAACAACTGAACAGGTGTCCCATATTTTATTTGAGAAAGGATGTTTCTGGAATAGACAGCAACACATAACCATTACAAAAACACCAAATTTACACTGTTGCTACTGTCGACTGTTCAAGAAGGAAAGAGAGAGTTACTTTTTCAGATGTTTCCTCTTCACAAGTGTTTTCTATTTACTTTTTATGCTACACAAGATCAATATTTGTTGCTTCTCTGGTTAAATAATGTTCTTCAATCATTCAGGAGATGAGAGAAATGTGTTTTATGTGACACACAGATTCACATCTTGGAGAGGTCAGTAGTTTATATGTTACTGGTTATGAATGAGGTGTATTTATTAAATATTTACCAGTGGTGCCCTTTATAAGGCAAAGTGAGGCTGTGTTTCTTAATATTTGGAAAAACTTTTAAATGGAAAAGAAACAATCAAACTGTTTCTTTCTAGAAATATGGATTTCAGAGGTTGTTGACTGAGTTCAACCACTTTACTTCATACAGTAAACCATACAAGACCGTACATGACCAGACTTATTGAGGACAAAGAGAAATAACATGAAATAATCACTGTGATAAAATAAAACATTTGAGGAACAATCAGAGAAGCAGCACATACTGTATTAGTTTCCATGAATGAAAAATAGTCTACCTTAATAAACATGTTGAACAGGTCCTGTTTCACCTCAATAGTCCTCTTCTTTTCACCATCATAAACAAGCTTCGATCCCACCGGAGTGTTGCTC
This sequence comes from Archocentrus centrarchus, assembly GCF_007364275.1. Lineage (NCBI taxonomy): Eukaryota > Metazoa > Chordata > Actinopteri > Cichliformes > Cichlidae > Archocentrus > Archocentrus centrarchus. The sequence goes on along the minus strand of NW_022060261.1, from coordinate 3,449,737 downwards.
TGGGTAATGATGGCTTCATCAGACCCATTGCACTTAAGTCTCAGTTCAGCTCTGGGGGAAACATGTACAAACACTTTGTTGAAACAAGGGCTGCGCGATATATATCGTCTACGATAATATTGTAACGTGTTAACGATGTACAAGCTGATGTTATCAAGTATGCCGATGACTGGGAAGAAAAAAAATGCCTCGGCTCCACGCGTTCACTACTTTATACTTTAGTATAGGCTGCTGCGCGTGTCCATTGAGAGTGCCCATACTGTGCACTAGCATAGCTGCCTAAACAACACACCTAAAGCTGGAAATGAGTGAGGAAGATAAAGGATATTAACATTCATCCATCCATTAAGTTAAAGTAGGTATGTTACAATCACTGCGTCATGAACCAGCAACGTTGTCAGAGCTCACCAGTTTGGAGCCTGGGATAATACGCTGAAGCTGCCAAAAAGTGTTTTTCTGATCACATGTGTAGTTTCTGTGATCTGTAGGGGGAATCCGCCTGGACAGCCTCTTTTTCTCTCTCTTTTTTCTCTCAGGTCTTCTGTACTGAGTGATTGCTTTTGAAAAACTGCTAAAGTTAACGTGTCAAAAACACTGATTTAACTTATATTTTTCTAGCTTCCACGTCTTTTACAAACACATTTTTTTTTAAATGTTTATTATTGTTAGCGACAAAATTACAGAAAATATTTTTGTCAATATCGCACACCCCTAAAAATAAATACATAAATATATTGCACTCCCCTAGTTGACACTGGTTGGCTGTTCACCCAACAAGATGATTCACAGTTATTAACTGATACAGATTTTTTGCTTTTTCAAATTACAAAACATCTGGATTGGCACATAATTTCTTGTTATGCCTTTGCCCATTAAAAACATGACAAAAATGCAAAAAATAAATAAATGCATTATTAAAATGGAGCATTAGCCACTTGTTCATATAAAAGCAAACAAATTACACAACAGTTTTTATTTATTCTTTAAAACATGTCAGTTTCATTTCCTGTGAGAAATGTAAACCAGCCAAGGTTCAATGAACATTTCCTCACAGGTGGATAGAGCTGAGCTACAGCAAATCTGCATAAATCTTTGTTATTTTTTGCTTGTATTTTGTAATTTGTATTTTGGCTTTGAAAATTTACCTCAATTTCATGTTATTCTCTTCCTGCTTCGTCCAGGTTTGATTGTAACGTTGTTTTATTTTGTCAATGATTTCCCTGTGACACACACATCCAGACAATCAGTACCATCATACCTGCATGGCTGACATGACATTTTGATGATGGCATAAACAAAGAGGTTGCACAGGGAAAAACTACGACATTATGTTTTCTCACTTGCAGCCTTTACAAAGCTCAGAGGGCTTTGGTGCACGTTTCCTTGCAGGGGCCGGATGGTAAGTTTTCACATGACTGGAAAAAGAAAAACAGGTGAGAAATGTCAGAAAAATGCAGATAAAAGAGATTAAATATTACAACAGCATTTCATTACTGTTATCAGTTGTTGACACTGTTCTGTTATAAAGTTGCTAAAGTTATGCTTTCAGAAACTAATTTCATCCATGCAGGACAAAAAGCGGAAAGTTTGCCCTCTTGTGCTCTTTTCAGGTATTGCAACTTGGCAACCTTTTATTAGGCCTGAGCCACCCGAAGGGTCGGCGAGGAGCCTATAGTGATTGTAAGGGGGGGGAGGTGCGAAAATGGGGGCGGTGGCATGGGATGCAGTCGCAAGTGACCCCGGACCTCATGGGGACGTGCGCTATGTTGAGACGTTTCCGAAAAAGTATATATGTGGGTGACTGGAAAAGCGCCTAATTGGAATTGGAAATGGAGTTCTCCATTGTTATTATTCCGCTGCTTCTTCTTCTTCTTTCTGAGTAAACGATCGCCAGTTTCACCAAAATTGACCAAAATCCATCCATCCATCCATCCATTTTCTTCCGCTTATCTGGGGCCGGGTCGCGGGGGCAGGAGCCTAAGCAGAGAAGCCCAAGCTTCCCTCTCCCCAGCCACCTCCTCCAGCTCATCCGGAGGGACCCCAAGGCGTTCCCAGGCCAGCCGAGATACATAATCTCTCCAGCGTGTCCTGGGTCTACCACGGGGCCTCTTCCCGGTGGGACATGCCCGGAACACCTCACCCAGGAGGCGGCCAGGAGGCATCCTAATCAGATGCCCGAGCCACCTCAACTGGCTCCTTTCGATGTGGAGGAGCAGCGGCTCTACTCTGAGCCCCTCCCGGATGGCCGCACTCCTCACCTTATCTCTAAGGGAGAGGCCAGCCACCCTTCGAAGGAAACTCATTTCTGCCGCTTGTATTCGTGATCTTATTCTTTCGGTCACTACCCAAAGCTCGTGACCATAGGTGAGGGTAGGAACGTAGATCGACCGGTAAATCGAGAGCTTCGCTTTTACGCTAAGCTCCCTCTTCACCACGACGGACCGGTGCAGCGTCCGCATCACTGCAGAAGCAGCCCCGATCCGCCTGTCGATCTCCCGTTCCCTTCTCCCATCACTCGTGAACAAGACCCCGAGATACTTAAACTCCTCCACTTGAGGCAAGAACTCGTTCCTGAGCCGGAGGTGGCACTCCACCCTTTTCCGGCTGAGGACCATGGCCTCAGACTTAGAGGTGCTGATTCTCATGCCAGCCGCTTCACACTCGGCTGCGAACCGTTCCACTGCGAGCTGGAGGCCCCCCCGTGATGAAGCCAACAGAACCGCATCATCTGCAAAAAGCAGAGATGTGACTCTGAGGCCACCAAGGAAGAAGCCTTCCGCCACCTGGCTACGCCTAGAAATTCTGTCCATAAAAATTATGAACAGAATCGGTAACAAAGGGCAGCCCTGACGGAGTCCAACACCCACAGGAAACAAATCCGACTTATTACCGGCTATACGGACCAAGATCTCACTGCAGTTGTACAAGGACTGAATGGCCCGCAACAATGGGCCAGACACCCCATACTCTCGCAGAACCTCCCAAAGAACACCCCGAGGAACACGGTCGAATGCCTTCTCCAAGTCCACAAAGCACATGTAGACTGGTTGGGCAAACTCCCACGCACACTCGAATATCCTTGAGAGGATAAAGAGCTGGTCCAGCGTTCCACGACCAGGACGAAAACCGCATTGTTCCTCCTGAATCCACAGACCAAATGGAGAAACAATGGCAATTCCTGCTATAGCGCCCCTACATAATAAAAATAAAATTTACATATGTCAAATAATTTAGTTACTCCTACAATTATGAAATTTGGTTTACACATTCTGTATATCACCCTAATCAAAAAAGTCAATCAGACCCATGCCTCATTTTGCACCCTCATTTTGCAAAACCTAACATTTCTGCATGACACACTTTATTCACGTCTTTTGAGCTGTACATTGACCACAAACATTTCCATTAAAGCCCATGATGATGTTACACTGCAGGGGGCGTGGCCATGGCGAGCTTCGATCCTTCGCCATGACATTTCGATTGCCTCTCATTCTCATATACTTTGTCCGATTACCCTCAAACTTCACAAGTGTGATAAAGACCCACTCCTGAACACATACACGACATTATTGAATGCACCTATAGCGCCCCTAGTGGAACAGGAAGTTGCTCTAATTCAAACACTCATTGTCTAATTTGCACCAAACTTAACAAGTGTGATAAGGACCCACCCCTGCACACATCCAGGTGACACTGAATGACAGTGACAGCGCCACCTACTGGAAACAGGAAGTTGCTTTATTTCAAACAGTCATTGTCCAATCGGCACCAAACTTCACAACTGTGATAAGGACCCACCCCTGCACACATCCATATGACATTGATTGACAGTGACAGCGCCACCTAGTCGAAAAAGGAAGTTGCTCTAATTTAAACACACATTGTCCAAACTGCATCAAACTTCACAAGTGTGATATGGGTCCACTCCTGAGCACATGCACGACATTATTGAATGCCAGTTGCAGCGCCACTTACTGTAAACACGTGCAGTAACAGCTCTAACTCCAGTTTTACATTCGGCAGAAGAAGCGGCTCGCTAGGTGTTTTGTGAGGCTTGCATGTGGCTCGCTGGGGGTTTGCGTGGCTCGCAGGCGGCTGGCTGGGGGTTTGCGGAGCTTGTAGGTGGCTTGCTGGGGGTTTGCGTGGCTCGCAGGCGGCTGGCTGGGGGTTTGCGGAGCTTGTAGGTGGCTTGCTGGGGGTTCGTGGGGGCTCACAGGCGGCTCGCGCAGGGTTTGGCGGGCGCACAGGCGGCTAGGGCCTTTAACGCTTGCGGCTTTAATTTTAATTGAAATGAAACTTTATTGAGCAGCAGTAACAGTGAAGCTACAGAGTAATGGTCATTAAACCTGCTGACAATGGTCTTTGGTCTCCAGAGTTATGATATGAGAAAGTTAAATCGTCTTTTCATCAGATATGCACAAATAACGGCTCAAACACTTCCTAGGTGGATGTTCACAACCATGATCAAGGAAAGTGCTGTTTTATCGTACAGTACTTAAAAATTCAACATTGGAAAAACTCAAGCAAAGTACAACAATGCACCCCTAGTCCTGCCATGTTCCTGGGGTATGACCCATTGATTTGTGTTTTGGAGTTTTTCTTTGTTCAGTTTGTCTATTTATTTCTCCCTGTGTTCTTCTGTGTTTAGTTTTCCGTGGCAGCCTCATGTCTCTCTGAGTGTCCTTCTGTGTTCCCCATGCTTCCCTGTGAGTGGTGTCAAGTCTGTTTCTGTTTCCTCATTTTCACATTTCCTGTTTGTTTGCCAGTCTCCTGTTTGGTATGTGCTGTGTTTGGTTTTGCTTCCATTATGTTATTAGTAGGGATGGCACAGTACCACTTCTGTATGTCAGATACCGATATTTTAAATTTGGATATCTGACAATACTGATATAAATCTTATCTTTTTTGTATTATTATTTTTTAAAATTGTTTTTAAATACCTGGATACATTTTACAGATGTCAACAGTCTCTCACACAACAAAATCGAAGTCTTTTAGTTCTGGACGCTAGAAAAATATTTCGTCTGCTCCACCTGAGCTCACAGTCTCTATAACGGCTCCGCTCCTTTGCAGGGACAGAGTGCACATAAACAGCTGACTGCTGCTGTTGTTGTGTTATCAGTGTTTATGTTGAACACCTGGGGGCTGTGTGAGCGTAATCTGGTAATACTTTGTATTCACAAGCATTCTCCTAAATACGTTTCTGCTGCAGGTCCATATTTAGTCACTAATCAGGGATAAACGTATAAAAAAGATCTTTACAAGGAAGGGGTTGTCATGGTCCTTATTATGTTTATTATTTTTCTTATTGTTTAGATTCTCAGTTTTAGCTTAGAGTTTAGCCTGGTCACTGCCTCCTGTTGTTCCTGTTTCATTTTGAGTTGTCTTGTATCTGTGTGTTGTGTTCAGTTTGCTTCCCCTTGTCTTGTCGGTGTAATTTGGTTCACCTGTTTACCCAGCTGTTTCCACTTGTCTTGTTACTCTTAGTATTGGGGTTTGTACCGGTGCTGGAAATACTTGAAAATGCATGAATTTTAATATTGTCCTTTCAAGGTTTGAAAAGTGCTTGAGTTTTGGATATAGTGCTTGAAAAAAAATTGATCTGATTGCATAGTTGGGTTATGAAACAGAGAAACAAAATGAGTCACGAAGTCTAAAATGAAAATTTCTCTGCCTGGGCCTGGCCTGCCCCTCTGCATGTGACCCGTCAGTCTGTTTGTGCCCTCGCCGCTCCCCTGAAGACAGAGTTGCCATTTTAATTAGTGTTCAGTTGGAAAACTGCAAATTCCAATTATGGATAAGAGGAATATGGAATTATATTGAAGTCAAAAGTCCCGCATTGAAAAAAAAAGACAATACCCACAAATGCACATAATGTCATTCCCCGAGCACAGGTATCTATTCCTCGGGAGTAAATTCAACAATGTAGAAGTCAGCAGCTGTGCGTCCATCGAGGCATCCACTCTTGTTCACTTTACACCACTGCACCATTGTGTGGTCTGCAGCGATATGGTCTCTGTTGTGGGGGATCAGTTCGAAGGCCTCATTGAATTCTCTAAAATAGGCCATCATCGATTCACAGAAAGACTGCTGATAATATTAGGCAGGAACAAGCTGTGAGTGCGGGGCAGCAGGTGTGGAAAGCAGCCAAAGTCGCCGGAGATAAATTCAACAAGTGTAAATATTGTTCCAAAAAGCTGAATCAAAAATGGATTTTATTCAGAAGGTATGTATATTAATTCGACATGTTCCTGGCCTGTTTTCATCTATGCTTTTATTTGTGCGTAATCTGGTGATTGGTGGCCGGCACTGTTGCCTAGTTTTGTGGAGGAAAACTCGCTGCTGACTGTCTCAAAAGTTGCTAAAGGACAAATCGATTTCCGGGGGACGTCTGTGTACCCCTTGGTGTTGAAGCGAGGTCCAGGCGATGCCTTAGCGTAGGAAGGGACGCAGTACAAGCGCTGTATGTGCACAAAACACAGCGACAGTTTTCAGGTTTCTGGTGTTGTGTCAAAACATATTTTATGATTTTGTTTAATGTATCATCTTTGCTTATATCAGTAAATAGACTGTGGTGCATAGGATTTATAAAGACTTATATATAAAATGAAGAAATGACTTGTTTTGCAAATATATTTGATTGTATTATTGTATCTGTATTACAATCAGTCCAGTCCTTTTTGGCTACTCTTTATATACAGTGGTGTGAAAAAGTGTTTGCCCCCTGCCTCATTTCCTGTTTTTTTGCATGTTTGTCACACTTAAGTGTTTCGGAACATCAAACCAATTTAAACAATAGTCAAGGACAACACAAGTAAACACAAAATGCAAGTTGTAAATGAAGGTGTTTATTAGTAAAGGTGAAAAAAAATCCAAACCATCATGGCCCTGTGTGAAAAAGTGATTGCCCCCCTTGTTAAAACATACTATAACTGTGGTTTTTCACACCTGAATTAAATTTCCCTAGCCACACCTAGGCCTGATTATTGCCACACCTGTTCCCAATCAAGACATCACTTAAATAGGAGCTGCCTGACACAGTAAGGTCCACCAGAAGATCCTTGAAAGCTACACATCATGCCGAGATCCAAAGAAATTCAGGAGCAATTGAGAAAGAAAGTAATTGAGATCTATCAGTCTGGAAAGGGTTATAAAGCCATTTCCAAAGCTTTGGGAATCCAGCGAACCACAGTGAGAGCCATTATCCACAAATGGCGAAGACATGGAACAGTGGTGAACCTTCCGAGGAGTGGCCGGCCGCCCAAACTTACCCCAAGGGCGCAGCGACGACTCATCCAAGAGGTCACAAAAGACCCCACAACAATGTCCAAAGAACTGCAGGCCTCACTTGCCTCAGTTAAGGTCAGCGTTCATGCCTCCACCATCAGAAAAAGACTGAGCAAAAATGGCCTGCATGGTAGAGTTCCAAGAAGAAAACCACTGCTGAGCAAAAGAAACATTAAAGCTCATCTCAATTTTTCCAAAACGCATCTTGATGATCCCCAAGACTTTTGGGACAACATTCTGTGGACCGATGAGACAAAAGTGGAACTCTTTGGAAGGTGTGTGTCCCATTACATCTGGCGTAAAAGGAACACTGCATTTCAGAAAAAGAACGTTATACCAACAGTAAAATATGGTGGTGGTAGTGTGATGGTCTGGGGCTGTTTTGCTGCGTCAGGACCTGGAAGACTTGCTGTGATAAATGGAACTATGAATTCTGCTGTCTACCAAGAGATCCTGAGGGAGAATGTCAGACCATCTGTTCGTGTACTCAAGCTTAAATGTACTTGGGTTCTGCAGCAGGACAATGATCCTAAACACACCAGCAAGTCCACCACTGAATGGCTGAAGAAAAACAAAATGAAGACTTTGGAGTGGCCTAGCCAAAGTCCTGACCTGAATCCTATTGAGATGTTGTGGTACGACCTTAAAAAGGCCGTTCATGCTCGAAAACCCTCTAATGTAACTGAATTGGGACAATTCTGCAAAGATGAATGGGCCAAAATTCCTCCAGAACGCTGTAAAAGCCTCATTGCAAGTTATCGCAGATGCTTGGTTGCAGTTGTTGCTGCTAAGGGTTGCCCAACCAGTTATTAGGTTTAGGGGGCAATCACATTTTCACACAGGGTCATGATGGTTTGGATTTTTTTTCACCTTTACTAATAAACACCTTCATTTACAACTTGCATTTTGTGTTTACTTGTGTTGTGCTTGACTATTGTTTAAATTGGTTTGATGTTCCGAAACACTTAAGTGTGACAAACATGCAAAAAAACAGGAAATGAGGCAGGGGGCAAACACTTTTTCACACCACTGTAACTGTAATGTTATATTTGTCGCAGCCCATGTGGCCAGATCTCGCAGGATAAAAGATATTTTTAATGTCAATGATAATTTTTACCCTCATTAATAAAGAATATATGAAAGTCACTTTGCCAAGAACTGTTTGCAGCTTCTGTGACAGGAGTGTTATTTCTCGCTCAAAATGAAATAATGTCATTAATTAGAGATATGTTTGACACGTTTCACAGATTTTAGACCAAAATGAATCCACAGCAATTTGAATACAACCCAATCCCTTTTTGGCACAACACCAGCATATCTCCAAAACTCTCCAAAAGTCCCTGATGACACCCCATGCTTGATATATTACAGGTCATCAAGTAATTTACAACAATATAAATACCAGCAATAATGTTTCGGCAAATACCGGAAATCACTTTTTGGCACAAGACCGGCTCCTCAGATGACAAATTGCTCCACTGCCACTGTGTACAGTGTGGCGGCATGTACATTTTGTTTACGTGTTTTAATAGATAGGAAAGAGTATATTTGATACCAAGATTTCCAGAATTTTTCAACACCAGGATGTGTTTTTAATTCATTAAAATACCAAAGAACCAGGAGAAATGAAATTTTACAAAAAAAGATAAACATTTTCTTTGTACACTTTTTTTTCTTTGGGCGGGGGGGGGGGGGTCTAAAAAAGAGTACTTTTGTAAACGTTGGAAAGTGTTGATAATTATGAATGACCCCTTAATGTGCTGGAATAGCTTGAAAATTGACCTTGAAAGTGCTTAACTAGTGCTTGAATTTGATTCTGGAAAAGGTGTATGAACCCTGTACAATATATTGTCGATGTTTCCTTAGTTCCTTGTCACATGATTAGTCGTGCATCCGCTGTGTCACATGCGTGACTAACAAGTCATGCGAAGTTTAATCACATCTCTCCCTGTCAGGTCTTGTCTGGAGAGAGTTTTTTGTTTGTCACAGCTGCATTACATGATGATGATTTACATGATTGATGGGAATGAGTGGCTCCAACTTTTTTGCAGATTAAGTTAATGAACTTACTTCTTTTATTAAGACTTACTGTTAAGTTTTACAGTGTACATGGCATGCTTACATTAGTGGAGTAGAATGTGGTGACGGTTTGAAGTGTTCCTAGGAGAGTAAACTGAACCCATTTCCTTAGTAGTACATTTGCAGATAGTAGTGGTAGTAGTAGATTTGTGAAGCAGGAACTCAGGAAACAAGCGAAGGGGGTTGGAAGATCACAAGGCTGGATTGCAACCAGAGGTTATAAAAAGGAGATAACCCCTGACAGTTGTAAAACAGAAGCAAATACACTCACCTTTTTTATGACTTTGTGTAACAGTAATAAAAGCTGGACCCAGTGGCAGAGAGGCCACCAGACTTCGTGAACTGATGTGGAGATTGTATTAGCGGTCAGGGAGACGTAGTCTGGTCTGGGGCTCTGTATTTGACTTATTCGTTTGATGGCAAATAAACACAATTGGAGATTAATCGAGCACCTCCGGCATTCTTCATCAAACAAATGCGCAAATTCTAGTTAAGGATAAAACTGGTAAAAATTGATTAAAATAAGTGCTAAAATTGGATGGTGAAATGAGGTTAAAATACACTGCTCAAAAAAATAAAGGGAACACAAACAACACAATATAACTCCAAGTAAATCAAACTTCTGTGACATCAAACTGTCCACTTAGGAAGCAACACTGATTGACAATCAATTTCACATGCTGTTGTGCAAATGGAATAGACAACAGGTGGAAATTATTGGCAATTAGCAAGACACACTCAATACACTGTAAAAAAGAATTTGTTGACTCAACTTGACTTAGTCAAATAAACTTGTTGCTTTGACTCAGTTAAGTTTTGAAAATGTGAAGCTTCAAGTGAACTACACTTAAATAAATGAGTTGATCCAACATGCTGTTTGTTGACCTTATATAAGAACTTAAGTAATTTGGAATAAAAATGATTAGTTAGTTGAACTGAAAGCATGTAATCTGAACTTGATAAACTGAGTTCAGATTACATGCTTTCAGTTCAACTAACTAATCATTTTTAGTCCAAATTAATTTATATGAAACGTTAAGTCAACAAAACACCATGTTGGATCAACTCATTTATTTAAGTGTAGTTTATTCGAAGCTTCACATTTTCAAAACTTAACTGAGTCAAAGCAACAAGTTTACTTGACTAAGTCAAGTTGAGTCAATTAATTCTTTGCTACAGTTTAAGTTTTGGAAAAGCTTATTTCAATGAGAAAACTAATACCTACAAAACTACTATAATTCGACAATGAACAAATCCATCTTAAACGTAACTATAATGCACACAAAAATATCTCAAGCTGTATTTCAGTCAAGAATTTTATTGCATTCAACAAGTGACTTGTTCAAAATTCATAAATTCAAGTCTCTCAAAGACAGTTACTCCAGAGAACACACAACCTGCAGTATGTAGTAGCAGTAGATTTATAAAGCTCTTCAGTGATTGAAGGAATTGATTATTACTGATCAGGGAAAGAAGGTTAAGAAGTCTAAAGGGGAGTATTTCTCCCACTGCATACAGCTGACAGGGGAGCAGTGGGGGTCGTATAACTGGCGGAAAGTTGGCCGAGAGGGAAAACAATTCCTTATAAGGGCATGTCCTAGGGGCATAAAAAAAGGATGCGCGAACAGACAGATTGCCGGGGTCCTTCTGGGATGAGGAAAGTGTAAATGCGGTAAGGGAATATTGTTCTGCAATCTCTAAGCATGCTTGTTTAATTCTGCATTATTTTTGGCCGCCATGTATTATGTGTGGTGATTAATAAATTTTAAGAATGAAACTGAAAGTCTGACTTTTACCTTCCTTTATCAACGAGCCTGGGAGGAAACGGGACGGAGGAATCCTGGTTTCCTAACATGATGTTGGCACCAAAGGACAACATCTCGAGTACAGTAACTTTAGGACAAGTGCAGATATATCTTCCCATCCCTGAGCGATTTATTCTTCAGAGTGGACTCCTGCAGTAAATGAGTCACTCCCATAAACAGGTGCTAAATTACCTCAAAAGTGTTCTTCAAGTCTTTTGGATATTCAAGGTTTAGAATGTTCAGCAGTCCCATCAGGTTCACTAAAGCATTGGGGGCATCACGCAGGTGACGGATGATGAGTTTTTCCTCGATTACAATGTCGACATCTTTGTAGGAAGCTGGAAGAGGTTCCCTCTCATCTTCAACCAATAAAATATTCCAGTGATCATTCCCTTGATGTCCTCCTCAGGATCTGTGGGCTTCATGAAAAACAAAACAAAGGCGTCAGTGCTTATGTAATCATTTGTCATATCACTCAGCATTCAGGGGGCACAAGTGTTACCCTGCTCACTGTGAACTAGTTTTGTTTTGTTGTCTGTTTCTGAATGATAAACTCTTACCTCACACATCTTCAGGATTCTTCCTCATGTACCCTGGTAGGCCCTGCAGCACTGCTGCCCAACTGTCTTTGATTCGATGCCTGCCAACAGAGCACACAGCTGCCATCAGAATTATATGAGCCCATCAGTCCACAAGTGATTTCAAGTACACATTTTGGTTCCACACTGTGATGCTTGAATTTTACAAAACAATATTTATTTAATAAAAAATATTTTTTATATACAAACTAATAATAAATGTAAAAGAAAAAAATTAAGGAAGCATTACATGATTAAGGCAAGTAGAACAGAGATGGGACTTAGTGACATTATATCTACCTTTTTAGTATTTAGGTTCGCCCTCTCTCCTAATTCCCATCCCCTTCACTTCTTTCATTTCCATCTTTCCTCCTCCTCTCTCTCATCCTCCTGCCTTATCCCTATTGATACATTCTCCTTCTTCAGCTGCTTCGTTTAGTGGTCACCACAGTGGATCACCTGCCTCCATCCCACCCTATCCCGAGCATCCTCCTCTGCCATGCCAACCCTCTTCATGTCCGCCTTCCATGAATCTTCTGAGGTCTTCCTCTTTTTCTCCTGTCTTGCAGCTCCATCTTCAGCTTCCTTTGTCCAGTATATCCACTATCCCTTCTCTGCATATGTCCAAACCATCTCAGCCTTGCCTCTCTAATCTTGTCTCTAATCTGCTCAGTTTAAGCAGTTTGGAGACTAAGTTGTTTACCTCTGATGTCACTATTTCTGATCCTCTACATCCTGGTCACTCCCAATGGAGAGGTGAACATTTTCAACCCAGCCACCTCCACCCACCATCTCCAAACCATTCATCACAGCAGGTCTCACTACCGTCTTATAAACCTTCTCTTTACTCTTCTACTGGCTTTCTACTGTTGTGCTCAATTTCTGCATGAATCCATCCTGCTGCTCAACAACTCTTTCCCATACCTTCATGGTATGGCTCTTCAGCTTTATCTGTAGCTGCTACAGCTCTGCATAAGACAACCCCAGCTGATACTGTATAGAATTCTCATTCTTGCTGATCTACATGTTTGATTTGGCAAAGATTTTACACCGGATATTCTTCCTGATGCAATCCTCCCCATTTATCTGGGCTTGTGACAAACACTGAGTATACTGGCAAGTCTCTAGTCTCTATTGCACTGAAACAATTTCAAAGTAAAGAAATGTACTCACATCCTTGTGAAGACGTTCCAGTATTGGTGTAATTTCTTTATCCCCCTCATTTGACCTGAACCACTGAATAGACGGCTGTCCAGATGCTCATAGAATGAACTGAGGTCCATCAGCCTTGTGAATTACATGAGGACCTATATGAAGAGGTGACATTACATAATTTTAGTACAATATTTTCATTTTAGTCCATGTTAGGTGACATTACAGTAAGCTGTCTAGCAAACATTCAAAAAATGCATAATTAACAAATAGTCCTCACCCAGTCAAAGTACTCTAAATACAACACATGCATGATCACTGCATTCCACAGTCTGTATTGAAGTATAAAATCATTTTTCACTAAGAAAAAAAAAAAGAATTGTTTTCCAGGTTTTAATGTATTTAGATATGGAGACACTTCAGTTTGTTAGAAACTACACTGAATGACAAGTGATAACACTGCAAAAACAGAAGCAAAAATAATAATGTTCACTGAATTTAATGATGATTTTACTGTAGCAAAATTGATATGAATGAATAGAAAAATCAAATACATTAAAATTTAACAATACCTTTTGCTTCTGTGTGTTGACTGCAGCTTGGCTTCTAAAAAATTGCAACTGCACAAAGAAAGAGATGATCAAACTATCTGTAACACTGTAACACTTTGATAACTTAATACACAAACTTTAGCTAATGCATTATTTTTTTACATTGAAACAACTAAATAATTATCACCTTCTTTGAACCAGTAATCAGTGCTGCTATAATTTGATTTTTATAAATTACTATCACAGCTGATTGTCATGCCTTATGAAATATGATAGAATGATGTGTGTATTTTATTATATACTATATAACGTATACTTTGTGTCACAAAATGACTTAATGAGAAACAAAGTAATTACATTACACATATTAGTACTCCGGCAGCACGGTGGCGCAGTGGTTAGCGCTGCTGCCTCACAGTTAGAATACCATCTGGAAGGCCTGGGTTCGATTCCACCTTGGCCCAGGCCTCTCCCTCTCTCTGTGTGGAGTTTGCATGTTCTCCCCGTGCTTGCGTGGGTTTCCTCCGGGTACTCCGGTTTCCTCCCACATTCCAAAGACATGCACTTACTGGGGTTAGGTTAATTGGCTATTCTAAATTGCCCATAGGTGTGAATGTGAGTGTGAAAGGTTGTTCGTCTTTCTGTGTTGGCCCTGTGACGGGCTGGCGACCTGTTCAGGGTGTACCCTGCCTCTCGCCCTATGACAGCTGGGATAGGCTCCAGCCCCCCCGCGACCCTGACCAGGATAAGCGGAAGCGAATGGATGGATGGATGGATGGATATTAGTACTCCTAATTAATATCAATAATAATATAATTGTTTATGAAAACTGAAACCATCAATTCACCAATTATTAACCGTGGTTATATACAGTATCACCCAATTTCTGTATCTCACTTAACTGAATTTAAGTTTCAAAGCCATGATGGAGAAAACCAAAGTCCTCCTCCTGCCGCTGACAGCAGACAGGAGGAGGACTTTGGTTGATGATGATGATGGTGGTGGCTCCATTCTAAAAGACATGCAGCAACCTTTACAGCATGCACACTTATATAACTTTAACATCACATTACAGAACCTCAGACAGTCATCAGTAGAGACAGGCGTGTGCATGTGTGCGCGTTCTCGTCAAATCACCGACAGCCGTTTTTGTTTGTTCAGTACAAAATGCAGAAACCCTTTCTGCAGAGGGAGTGGGAGCAGCAACGGTTTGTGCGTTCATCCGAGACAGCTAAATATCAAGAAGGGAAAATTTATAATAACGACTATATCCACTCACCAAAACTAACCGCAGATTTAATCAAATTTGACGTTAAGTACACAGGTTTTGCCAGCTAGCTAACCAGCGAGCAAACTTGTACTGCCTAAAGCCACAACGAACATGAAATATGCATTAAAAGTTGTGGTGACTGACTGAGACAGAGTATGGATGTTTGATGCTTTGGAATAAAAAAAAACTAGAAATACTTACTTGATAATAACGTACAGTCCACTTCTTAACCAACATGGCTGCCAGGTTCTTCACTAAATTTCAAATGTGACCCGCGACTGTGAGCATCATGTGACCATGACGTCATATTAAGGGCGCATGCGTATTACATAAAATACGAATCCTAATGCGATTTCTTTAGTTAACTGACCAGATTATTTTGAGTTTTTAAGTATTTTTTCAAGTTGAAGTTGTTGTAACTCATCTTAGTTAGTTGTAATGGGCAATTAGTTCACTCAACATAATTACATGAGTCCAGCTGACTAAAACCCCAAATCCCTTTTTACAGTGTAAAGGAGTGGTTCTGCAGGTGGGGTCCACAGACCACTTCTCAGTACCTATGCTTTCTGGCTGATGTTTTGGTCACTTTTGAATGTTGGTGGTGCTTTCACACTCGTGGTAGCATGAGACAGACTCTACAACCCACACAAGTGGCTCAGGTAGTGCAGCTCATCCAGGATGGCACATCAATGCGAGCTGTGGCAAGAAGGTTTGCTGTGTCTGTCAGCGTAGTGTCCAGAGGCTGGAGGTGCTACCAGGAGACAGGCCAGTACACCAGGAGACGTGGAGGAGGCCGTAGGAGGGCAACAACCCAGCAGCAGGACCGCTACCTCCGCCTTTGTGCAAGGAGGAACAGGAGGAGCACTGCCAGAGCCCTGCAAAATGACCTCCAGCAGGCCACAAATGTGCATGTGTCTGCACAAACGGTTAGAAACCGACTCCATGAGGATGGTATGAGGGCCCGACGTCCACAGATGGGGGTTGTGCTCACAGCCCAACACCGTGCAGGACGCTTGGCATTTGCCAGAGAACACCAGGATTAGCAAATTCTCCACTGGTGCCCTGTGCTCTTCACAGATGAAAGCAGGTTCACACAGAGCACATGTGACAGACGTGACAGAGTCTGGAGACGCCGTGGAGAGCGATCTGCTGCCTGCAACATCCTTCAGCATGACCAGTTTGGCAGTGGGTCAGTAATGGTGTGGGGTGGCATTTCTTTGGAGGGCTGCACAGCCCTCCATGTGCTCACCAGAGGTAGCATGACTGCCATTAGATGAGATCCTCAGACCCCTTGTGAGACCATATGCTGGTGCGGTTGGCCCTGGGTTCCTCCTAATGCAGGACAATGCTAGACCTCATGTGGCTGGAGTGAGTCAGCAGTTCCTGCAAGATGAAGGCATTGAAGCTATGGACTGGCCCGCCCGTTCCCCAGACCTGAATCCGATTGAGCACATCTGGGACATCATGTCTCGCTCCATCCACCAACGTCACGTTGCACCACAGATTACAGTTGGTTAATAAATTTGATTTGCATTGATGATTTTTGTGTGATGTTGTTGTCAGCACATTCAACTTTGTACAGAACAAAGTATTCAATGAGAATATATCATTCAGATCTAGGATGTGTTATTTGAGTGTTCCCTTTATTTTTTTGAGCAGTGTAATTAGACATAATTAGAAAGTGATGTCATAAGTTGTGGGAGGAATTAAATTCGTCAGGTAAGGTGAGCACGAGGTAGGAGAGCGAGAGCGTAGTGCAGGAATGTGTTTTATTACATTAGAGCCCTGTTTTGACCCCATGCCACTGTTACGGCCACATCCTTCACCGCAGGGGCGGTTCATTAGCTTGCATAATAGTTTTAAGTTGTCAATGGTTCCTTAGCACCTGGTTGATGAGGAAACAAGGTTGGTGTTCTGTTACACGATTAACGGAATACGTTAGTGCATGATGTATTGAGTTCAGTTTTGTACTGTCGCTTTAAGAGAGCTACGGAGCTTCCGGTCATGTGACCTAACTCAGGAAGTGAGAGCATGGCTACGGAAGAAACATGGAGTTGTGATACCACATGTAAGAGTATCGCGTAACATCTGCCTTTCATCTTAGGCGTGGTGATTGCATCTTGGGTATGTACGCTTTACACTAAGACAACTTTATTTTGAGATGTGTATTTTTTGGAACGAGTGTTATTTTGTTGACGGTAACGGGAAATCGGATCGGAACGGCTTAGCGCCGGAGCACATTGTTCAGTGTGTCAACAAGCTATGATAACTGTTTAAACTTGTTAGTTGATAAAGTTAACATATCTTCTAGACTGAAGAGGTTATAGATACAGTGATGTTAAGATATGCAGTTCATGTAATTGTGTATATTTCTGTTGTGCTTACGTACGTTCAGAGAAATTAGTATATAACTGTTTTGTGTTTTCATGTGTTTTAGTTTCACACTTTTCTGAGTCTTCAATAAACCTGTGGACAAGCTGACAACGTCTTCAGAGTCTTGAAGTAGAAAAGAGTTTATCTGTCTGTCCAGAGATATATACAGCACATGTATTGAGGACAGAACAGTGAAACCAAGGCTTTCTAGCGGACAAGACCGCGCAGTGTTACTTACCTGGTCACATGTGGCATGTGAATAGTCATCACGGAAGCAGTAAAGTGGAGCTACAACGCTAACCTACGCCATGGCAGAAAAAGCTTCATCGTTAAAGACACGCTCTCAAGTGTCAGCTGCAACATCAGTATCCAGAGCATCTTCTACTGGCTCAGCGGCAGCCAAGGCCAGAGCAAGAGCGGAGGCCGCTAAGACACGCCTTACCTTTCTAGAAGAGGAAGTAAGCTTAAAACTGGAGAAAGCTAAGCTAGAAGCAAGCATAGAAATGCTGAGTCATAAAAAAGAAGCTGCTGCAGCCATTGCAGAGGCAGAAGCACTTGAAGCAGCTGTCAATGGAGCAAGTGAGAAACACAGCTGCAAACTGAATCTCGACTCCTCTCCCTTGGAAGCCACGGAATGCACAAGACAATATGTGGTCGACCAGGCTAAAGTCAAAGGTTCAGAACTTTCACAGGATTCTGAACAGCTAGGCGAGGACATTTCTCCTGTAAAGGCAGAGCCAAGCACAGGCTTCAGCGCCTCACACCTCAAGCCAAAAGCAAAACCGTTCGTGCCAGGGCGAAACGGTGCAGTTCACTCTACTTTACAGCAGCCCTACGCTTATGAAGATAAGTACAGCCCGGCATCACGTAAAGTCAAGTTTGATAGAGATTTTGTCTCCCCCATGCAGCGCCCGAGTTTGACATCGTACCCAGTATCTCCTGACGTCAACGACGGTGGCATAAACACGAACGACTTTGTGAGGTACTTAGCGCGTCGTGAGCTAGTGGCTACAGGCTTATTGCAGTTCAACGATAGGCCACAGAATTACAGAGCGTGGAAACGGTCCTTTCTCACCGTGACTGCAGGTCTGACCCTCTCGCCAAGTGAGGAAATGGATCTACTGCTCAGGTGGCTTGGTAAGGAGTCTGCAGAGCACGTGGAGCAGATCAGAGCAATTCATATTAACCACCCAGCAGCAGGGCTTGCTATGACATGGGACAGACTCGATCAAATATATGGATCACCAGAAGCGATAGAGGACGCCCTGTTCAGGCGTATTGACTCCTTCCCTAAAATCACAAGCCGGGATTACTCAAAACTGACAAGGTTAAGTGATTTGCTAATGGAACTCGAGGCAGCAAAAGCAGATGGAGACTTACCTGGTCTTGCCTTCCTCGACACAGCAAGAGGGGTCAACCCGATTGTTCAAAAACTCCCATTTCATCTGCAGGAAAAGTGGGCTTCAGTTGGTGCATGTTACAAGCAGCAAAATCATGTTTCTTATCCACCCTTTGTGTGCTTTGTAGAGTTCATCGGTCAGGAAGCGAGGATAAGGAATGACCCAAGCTTTAAATTCACCTCTTACACAGACATTCTCCCAAAGACAGAGAAGTCAGTCTGGAAACAAAACAAATACAGTGAGGTCTCCGTCCACAAAACTGAGACGTCTTTCAAAACGGCGACAGAGACTGGTGAGCCTCCAACAAACTCAGAAAACATAGAGAAACAGTGTCCTATCCACAGGAAGCCACACCCCTTAAGTAAATGTCGTGCATTCAGAGAAAAGACCATGGAGGAGCGTAAAACATTTCTGAGACAGAAGAAAGTCTGCTTCAAATGCTGCGCTTCATCCACACACATCGCCAGAAACTGTAAAACTAAAGTCCAGTGTGCAGAATGTAAGAGTGACAGGCATAACTCAGCACTTCACCCCGGACCTGCTCCATGGACTAGAGAGGAAGCCTCGCCTCAAGAGAACGGCGGGGAGGAGGACAACCTTTCGGAATCGCAAGTCACGAGCAAATGCACTAAGGTTTGTGGTGAAAATCTATCAGGTAGATCTTGCTCTAAGATCTGTCTTGTGAATGTGTACCCCGCCGGCCGGCGAGAAAAGGCAGTGAAGCTGTATGCAATATTGGATGAACAGAGCAACCGCTCGCTGGCTCGCTCTCAGTTTTTCGATCTGTTTAACAACTAAGGCCCAAGTGCTCCTTACGTGTTGAGGACATGTGCGGGAGAAAAGGAGACTATGGGAAGACGGGCCAGTGGCTTTGAAGTGGAATCACTAGATGGAACAGTGAGGATCCCACTACCAAGTCTCATTGAATGTAATGACATTCCTAACAACCGGGATGAAATACCAACCCCCAGCGCAGCTGTTCATCACCCACACCTGAAATCAGTAGCCCATCTCATCCCAGACATTGACTCACAGGCTCAAATTATTCTCCTTTTGGGCAGAGACATTATCAGAGTCCATAAGGTCCGCAAGCAGGTGAATGGCTCGCACAACCAACCCTATGCTCAGAAGTTGGATCTTGGGTGGGTTATTGTTGGTAATGTGTGTCTTGGAAGAGTTCACAGACCACCTACAGTCAGGGCGTTCTATACACACACCACAGAGTTGGAACGTCCTACCCTCTTTGATCCATGTCCTAATGTGTTCCACACTAAGGAGAAATACAGTGACATTCAGGTCCTCAAACATCCGCCAGCATCACCTGAAGAAGGCAGTCCTTGTGACACAGGTCACCTGGGACGCACAGTGTTTGAGCGCAGCAAGGATGACAACCAAGTGGCTCCCTCAGTCCAGGACATTGCATTCATAAGGATAATGGATGAAGGATTAACAAGGGACCCAGACGGTAGTTGGATCGCTCCGTTGCCCTTTAAATCGCCACGCCAACGTCTCCCTGGCAACAGGCCCCAGGCACTAAAACGTCTTATGTCGCTTAAACGCAACCTCGACAGGAAACCCGAAATGAGGGATCACTTTCTCAGGTTCATGGAGCAGATGTTTGAAAATGGTCATGCGGAGTTAGCTCCTCCTCTCGGCAAGGATGAAGAACGTTGGTATCTGCCAATATTTGGCGTCTACCACCCAAGAAAACCAGACAAAATCCGGGTGGTGTTCGATTCAAGTGCCCCATACGATGGTGTGTCGCTCAACGACACCCTATTAACGGGACCTGACTTGAACAACACACTGCTTGGTGTCCTGATTCGTTTCAGAAGAGAAGCGATTGCGTTCACAGCAGACGTAGAACAGATGTTCTATTGTTTCCTGGTAAGGGAAGAAGACAG
The DNA here is from genome assembly GCF_007364275.1 of Archocentrus centrarchus. Classification (NCBI taxonomy): domain Eukaryota; kingdom Metazoa; phylum Chordata; class Actinopteri; order Cichliformes; family Cichlidae; genus Archocentrus; species Archocentrus centrarchus. The sequence goes on along the minus strand of NW_022060261.1, from coordinate 3,429,338 downwards.
GAACTTCCTGCGGTTCCTTTGGTTCCAGGGCAACGATCTTAGCAAAGACGTTGTAGAATATCGCATGAGAGTACACGTGTTTGGGAACAGCCCATCACCCTCTGTGGCTATTCATTGCCTGCACCAGTCAGTCCAGCTCAGCGACTTCCATGTGGACCCAGATGTCAAGCACTTTGTGATGCGAGACTTTTATGTGGATGATGGCTTGACGTCGTTGCCCACAGTTGAGGAGGCTGTTAGCTTGTTGAGAAGGACACGAGACACTCTCTCAAAGTCAAACCTGAGACTCCACAAGATCGCAGCGAACAATAGAAAGGTCATGGAGGCTTTTCCGCAGAGCGATCATTCAAGCGACTTTAAAGATCTTAACCTGGATGCAGACGTGCTACCGACACAACACAGTCTGGGTATCAAGTGGGACCTCCAAACCGACTATTTCCTCTTCACTGTCTCAGAGGAGGTTAAGCCATACACTCGACGGGGTGTCTTGTCCACCATCAACAGCCTCTATGATCCTTTAGGATTCGCAGCGCCAGTCACAATACAAGGCAAAGCTATCCTCAGGGAGCTTACAGCGGAGAACGGGGATTGGGATGCTCCATTGCCTCAAGAGATGGAAGGAGTTTGGACATCATGGAGAGCCTCTTTGACAGAGCTATCTAAACTTTCAGTTCCGAGGCCCTACACCCCAACATCAACCTCCGGTGCTGTGAGAAGAGAGTTATGTGTGTTTTGTGATGCTTCAATTAAGGCCATCGCAGCAGTCGCGTACTTGAAGGTCACAGATTCAGCTGGGAACAACTTCGTGGGATTTGTAATGGGGAAAGCAAAACTAGCACCCCGACCAGAGCACACGATCCCTAGGTTAGAGCTGTGTGCAGCAGTACTTGCTGTGGAGCTAGCAGAACTCATCTCAACAGAACTGGACCTAAAGCTTGATGCAGTGACTTACTACTCAGACAGCAAGGTAGTCTTGGGATATATACATAACGAGACTAGACGTTTCTACGTCTACGTGAGCAACAGGGTACTTCGTATCCGGAGATCTTCCAGCCCAGACCAGTGGTGTTATGTGTCGACGGACAAAAACCCGGCAGACCATGCAACACGCTTTGTCCCAGCAAGCCGTTTGACGGACACAAACTGGTTAACCGGGCCACCATTCTTGACCTCAGGAAAAACAAACAAGTCTGGAAATGCTTTTGGTCTGGTTGATCCTACTTCAGACCCAGACATTCGACCTCTTGTGTCTACCCTGAGTACTGCAACTTCAGCCAACCAACTTGGGTCTCAAAGGTTTGCCAAGTTCTCCAGTTGGAAGGCAGTAACTCGAGCTATTACTCGTCTTGTACACATAGTCAGAGCCTTCAACACCGCAGGGAAGGCGAAGGGCTCTTGTAAGGGCTGGCATTACTGCAACTCAGAGTTTACAGCAGACGAGTCGGAACAAGCGCTGACAATCATCATCCGAGCCACACAAGAGGAAGAGTATGAGCAAGAAATCAAATGCATCCAGAGGCAGGAGGAAATTAACAAAAGCAATCCTATTAGGAAACTGAGTCCTTATATCGACGACCATGGTCTTCTGAGAGTCGGAGGACGTCTCGACCATTCAAGCCTTGATCAAAATGAAAGGAATCCGTTGATCATACCTGGCAAACATCACGTTGCTACGCTGCTCATCAGACACTATCATAAACAGACTGAACACCAAGGGCGGTTGTTTACAGAAGGTGCTGTCCGCGCAGCTGGCTATTGGATAGTTGGCGGGAGAAGGAAAGTGAGCAGCATCGTCTACTCTTGTGTCACCTGTAGACGACTAAGAGCTCCAACTTGCATTCAGAAAATGGCTAGTCTGCCATCAGATCGTCTTTCAACAGACCCACCTTTTACAAATGTAGGTTTGGATGTGTTTGGTCCATGGGTCGTTGCCTCACGGCGTATTAGGGGAGGTCTCTCATGCAGCAAGCGATGGGCGGTGATCTTCACATGCGTGAGTGTAAGGGCAGTTCACATAGAGGTCATCGAGACTCTGGACACCTCTAGTTTCATCAACGCCCTGAGACGCTTCCTCGCTGTGCGGGGACCTGTGAAACACATTCGGTCTGACCGCGGCACAAACTTCGTCCGTGCCTGTAAAGACTTGAAGATTCCTTCGAACATTGACGGGACGAAGGTGAAGACTTACCTGTCAAATCAAGGTTGTTCGTGGACCTTCAATCCACCACACGCATCCCATTTTGGTGGTACATGGGAAAGGATGATAGGTCTTGCTCGAAGGATTCTGGATTCCATGTTCTTTCAACTCAAAGACAAACTCACTCATGAAGTGTTGGTGACCTTCATGGCGGAGGTCACAGCTATTATAAATTCCAGACCTCTCATTCCTGTGGGAACAGATCCTGATGATCGGTTCATACTTACGCCAACTGCTCTTCTAACGCAGAAGGTTAGCGGTGTTCCAGTTCCTGCAGGAGAATTTGGAGAGTCGGACCTCTACAAACGTCAGTGGCGTCAAGTGCAACACTTGTCCAACACCTTTTGGGACAGGTGGCGGAAGCAGTTCCTACCAACTCTACAGCCTCGCAAGAAGTGGCATTCCACTCATCCGGATATCACACAAGGAAGTGTTGTTCTTCTCAAGAACGTGCAAGCACCGAGAAATGAGTGGCCCCTTGGACTGGTAACCAAGACTTTTCCGAGTAAGGACGGAAGAGTACGCCAGGTGGAAGTGAAAACCATGAAACCTGGTGGAAACGCGTTCTTTCTTAGACCTATTTCAGAGACAGTTCTTCTTTTTTCTCCTGATGTTTAGATGTTTGTATTAGTTAAGATGATAACTGTTTGGGTGACGTGTAACCACGTCAGGCGGGGAGTGTTCTGTTACACGATTAACGGAATACGTTAGTGCATGATGTATTGAGTTCAGTTTTGTACTGTCGCTTTAAGAGAGCTACGGAGCTTCCGGTCATGTGACCTAACTCAGGAAGTGAGAGCATGGCTACGGAAGAAACATGGAGTTGTGATACCACATGTAAGAGTATCGCGTAACATCTGCCTTTCATCTTAGGCGTGGTGATTGCATCTTGGGTATGTACGCTTTACACTAAGACAACTTTATTTTGAGATGTGTATTTTTTGGAACGAGTGTTATTTTGTTGACGGTAACGGGAAATCGGATCGGAACGGCTTAGCGCCGGAGCACATTGTTCAGTGTGTCAACAAGCTATGATAACTGTTTAAACTTGTTAGTTGATAAAGTTAACATATCTTCTAGACTGAAGAGGTTATAGATACAGTGATGTTAAGATATGCAGTTCATGTAATTGTGTATATTTCTGTTGTGCTTACGTACGTTAAGAGAAATTAGTATATAACTGTTTTGTGTTTTCATGTGTTTTAGTTTCACACTTTTCTGAGTCTTCAATAAACCTGTGGACAAGCTGACAACGTCTTCAGAGTCTTGAAGTAGAAAAGAGTTTATCTGTCTGTCCAGAGATATATACAGCACATGTATTGAGGACAGAACAGTTGGTATTTGCATTTTGTTGTGTGAAAACGTATTTAGTTATATTTCATGAAGCATACAGGTTGTTATTAAGTGTTGCAATTACGTTCGCATCCAGTAGAGGGTGCTCATGTAAATTAGTCATGCTAAGGGTCACAAGCTTCGGTGTTATGGGTTATGTAAAGTCATATAATGTTTGAACATGGCATATCTTGTTTTAATTTCATGGTGCAGGAAATAATAGAAAATGATGTTAAAAGGTTGTAATAATTTAAGGCAAAGGAAAAGGTTAAAGGCAACATACTGTTTGAGTTATTAATGTATATTTATTCTGTATATTTTGTAGCTTTTACGTGTGTTCACGTGCAAGGCATTGCAAATAAAAGGATCATGAACCATCAGTTGGAGAGACCATCTTTTCAACCGGGATGCTACAGTGTGCACTAAGCTTATTACACTAAACTACTTCAGTATTTATTTAATATTTGGGGAAAATAACAAAGCTGTGCTTATTACTACTTTGTATCTAGCACAACATCAGGGCTTTTTAAAGCTTCAGGTACGAGCAGCCTGGCCTTGTTGTAGAGACAAAACACATTTGAATGCGTATTGTACAGTATTGTACAGTATTGTACAGTATACTTGAAGAATGTGGGCAGTTATTTTTACTGAAAGTGTCTAAACGTTAAGAAAAAATGAAATGCTGCTGAATAATTATTAGAAGTTTGGACACACGGTTGTTTTTCAGTGTGTGTGAAAAGTTTGATTTTATGACTCACTGCTGTAAACTGAACTACCCAACAGTACACTTCTTCAAAAACATCATAACAGAAATAATGAACAAATGTTTAACTTGTGATGCTTGAGCTTCACGTTCATAAATCTGTACTTCATTTCACAGGGTGGTCCTGCTACTCATACATGCTGATCATCATATTTCTTGGAGCCTTAGTTTTTGCTCCATAGGAACAAAGTTAGTTATGCACTCACTTGTAGTCCGACGTGTACCAGATGAACATGGTCATCAGACTCCCCAGACAGAGGAGAATGATCATGAACGAGAAGAAAAACTTCAGGAGCTGCCCCCTCATACCTCTCCCCTCCTGGTAGTCTCACCCTTTTCTCTCTCTCCCCCTCCTTGTCCTGCTTTTACTTTTCACAGCACTTTTTTTTATCTGTCCTGTCCTGCTGCCTGTATTCTCAGGTTTCTCCACTCAGATTGCTCTGCCTCACTGCACCTCACACTACACTCAGTGATGACTGTTTCTTTTTGCTTCATGTCTGTTTGCTGTTCTGCACACCCATCACTCCCACCTCCCTCATTTCCTGCCTGGCTTGTCTAACCCGTCCATGGTGAAGTTCGGCAGCAAACAACAGTCATTTACCAGAAATTTTCCTCCACTGAAAAGAGAAGACACTATATGATGTCATTGTCTAATTTGCATGTTTGCTCAATTGCATGTAGTTGCTATCAAGACTGTAGGAGAGAGGACTAACATCTTTGGAGAGACAAACAGTGAAGAAGGAAACATCCTAAATAAGCTTAGAACTACAAATGAACTTTATGGAATAACTTAATAACTAATGCTTTGCCTAGAGCCACATTACATAAATCAATTTTAGAATAGAATAGAATGCCTTTATTGTCATTATGCAGGATTTACAATGTGATTTTGTCCTCTATTGTTTAATGCTAGAATATCAAATTTAACAAAAACACTTATGTGGGGTGTGACTGAGAGCTAATCTCTGTCTCTCCCCCCTCACAGCAGATGACCCCCCCTCCCTGAGCCTGGTTCTGATGGAGGTTTCTTCCTGTTAAAGGGAGTTTTTCCTTCCCACTTATATTTTTTAAGATGTTATTTATTTATTTATTTGAAAGGGACAATGCATGTTGATGAACATGGAAATGTAAATATGCCAGGCTACATTCCATCTGCAGTCCCTGGCAGGTCAGACAAAAACAATAAGATTAGATAAGATAATGTTTATTTGTCACATGCACAGTTATACACACTACAATGCACAGTGAAATGTATTTTGTGCCTGCAGCCATATATACACTTCGCCGATCCGATATTCAGTATCGGTATCGGTCCGATACTGGCCTAAATTACTGGATCGGAAAGAAATAAAAAATGTAATCCGATACATTAAATAAGGTTTCGCTCATATTAGCTGCATTACAGTTCTCCTCGTCTTCTTCTTCTTGTGGGTTTGCGGTTGACCAAACCAGCTTAGAGCTGCATTACCGCCACCTACTGGAATGGAGTGGATCAGGAGTTAGAAAAAACCCTCCTCAGATTCTATAAAGTTCTCCATCACTGTGACGGATTCCCTTTGCTGACATGTTTTTCCGCCTTCACCGCTCTCTGCGTGTTCGTGTGTTGTGCTCGCTGTGCTGAGAATTTCAGCTGTTATTTTTTCTCTACTTCAGCTCCCGGACATACTGCTAGATCGCAGCGACGGAGAAATTATTTACAGAATTTACAGAAAGTGTGCAATAATTATTTAAACAAAGTTATGCAGGTGCAGGAGTGGGGAGTGGACCTGTGCAGGTCACCTGCCTGTCGCAGGGCTAACACAGAGAGACGGACAGCTATTCACACTTACATTCACACCTATGGGCAATTTAGAGTGTCCAATTAACCTAACCCACTAGCTACATGTCTTTGGACTGTGGGAGGAAACCCAAGCAGACACGGGGAGAACATGCAAACTCCACACAATGAGTGGTTTGGGCCATGGTGGAATCGAACCCACCATGCTGGCTTTTTCTTGGTCTTCCTGCATTAATCCTGCTGCAGTGCGCTGTGTGCTTCTGTGTGGTTGAATTGAAAGTTAGTTGTGTTGCTCTGCAGTGCAGACTCTGTTTGCACGATTTGTTCTTGGTTAACGTCACTGGAAACCAAAATATTTGCAGGCAGCAGATGATCATGAAGGATGAGCTCGTCTCTGCCTTATATTTGGATTTTCTTGTATATTTTAATGCAGTGTTACTCGACCAGAAGCTACAAACACACAGAGCTGTGACCAACATGTCGTCACTCAGTGATTCAGTGAGTGCTCCATTTGTTGTTGTTTGCTTTGATTTGGCAGAGCCCACAATTTAAATATCACTCAGCCTTATTTATTGAATTAATTTAATTGGGAGCTCCAAATTAAAATGGTATAAAGTGTGCAGGCCTGCTGAGAGTGTAGCTGCTGCATTGTAGCAGGTGTGTGCAGTCAGGAGAAGCAGGCATGCAGACTCCCACATGGACCCTGCAAATCCAACAATGCATTGCAGCAGTTTTGGTCTCTTTCTCCTGTGGTTCTGAGGGTTTCACAAAGGTCTCAGATGTTCTGGTTTAGTTGTGGCTTACCTGCACATATGAAGAGGTGGAATAGTTTCTTCTTTCTTTTAGGATGCTGGAATGTTAAAAAAAATAACAAAATTTCATCACAAATTTGAGGGCTCCCTGGGGCCAGGGGGCCCTATGCAGCCTCATATGTCACCTATCCCTCGGGCCGGCTCTATGTCCCGGGCACGCCACCAGGTGGGCTGGGTTGGTCTGGCCTGCGTCGGAGTGTCCGGTCTGCGCTTTTGGGACTCTGGGGTGCCTGAATTGGGTGGGTGGGGGTGTGGGGTGGTTGGGGGGCATGGTGTTTCCCACTCAGGCCAGTTTGTCCTGTCTCTTGTTTGTGTCTATTGTCGAGTGAATAGGCGTCTAGTGTGAGCAGGCTACCCTCTGCAGTGGGGATGGCAGCACCGGTCTCAGGTGCTGCGGTGCTCAGTGATGCTGTCTCCACAGCCCCAGGCTCACCTCCCCCTGCCCTGTGCTGGGGTGCGGGCGGTCTGGGTGACTATTGAGCCAGTGGACAGCTGGCTCTCTCTTCCTCCAGGTTGCCTGTTTTCTTACTGGTCATGTGCGTGTGTGTTTGTATGTATGGCTGGACCTGGGTCTGGGCCTTGTACCTTATAATAATAATAATAATAATAATAATAATAATAATAATAATAATACCTTTAATTTATAACGCACTTTACATTTTAAAAATCTTGCCTCCCTTATGCTCCTCGCTGGCTGCCTCCTCCTGCCCCCCAGGGGTGTGGGTTCCTCTGCTGGCTTGGTGAACAAAGAACAGCAAAGGTCCAACACTCCAGTTTCCTCCCACAGTCCATAAACATGCAGTCGGTGGGGTTAGCAGGGTTAGCAGGTGTGACTGTGATTGATGGTCTGTGTCTGTGTTACTGTACAGATTTCTCAACTGATGCTGGATGATTGACATTAGTAAAGACTGTTTTTCTTGGTCTTCATGCATGAATTATGCTGCAGTTTTTACAGTGTGCTGGATGCAGAAAGGATAATCAAGGCTTTAGTGTGTGTTTCATGTTTGTACAAACCTTTTTTTTTGTTCTCAAATACCATCTGTCCATCTCCACAGCTCCTCCTTCATGTGTGCTGACTGAGCGAATCTAGTTGTCACAGGGAGAGACTTTCGGTTTACATTAAATAAAAGAACAGGTTCCATCTGTTTACATACAGCTGGTTGGTTCACTGCACTCAACCTGTTTGCACATATATGTAACTGGCCCCGGCTGCATCAACCGGTTCAGCAGGTCTGCAGGGTATTTTCATCTAAAACCAAAGCAGCTGAGAATCATGTACACGGCTCAGAAGTCTAAACAAGTGTGAATTTAACACAGAAGCAGATGAAAAACAAAAACCTAAAAATATTCCAGAGAACTCCCAAATCCTGGATTTATATCCACAATCTAACCTGTTAACATCCACCTAGTTGCTTTGACCCAGGAGTCAGATCTGCTTCCTATCAGGAAATTTAAATTTCTGATCAAATGAAATGTTCTAACAGAATAACTGTCAGACCAAGATGTTTCCTTGGTCCATTCATCCTCCCTCTTCTGCTTATCCTGTTCAGGGTCGCGAGGTGGGGAGTGGACCTGTACAGGTCGCCAGCCTGTTGCAGGGCTAACACAGAGAGGCAGACAACCATTCACACTCACATACACACTTATGGGCAATTTAGAGTAGCCAATTAACTTAACCTCAGTAACTGCATGTCTTTGGACTGTGGGAGGAAACCCACACAGGCATGGGGAGAACATGCAAACTCCACACAGAGAGGTTTGGGCCAAGGTGGAATCAGACCCAGGCCTTCTAGATGTGAGACAGGAGTACGAAGCACCACACCACCATGCTTCCCTTTGTTTCTTGGTCTTCCTGCATTAATCTTGCTGCAGTGCGCTGTGTGCTTCTGTGTGGTTGAATTGAAAGTTAGTTGTGTTGCTCTGCAGTGCAGACTCTGTTTGCACGATTTGTTCTTGGTTAACGTCACTGAAACCAAAATATTTGCAGGCAGCAAATGATGATGAAGGATGAGCTCGTCTCTGCCTCGTATTTGGATTTTCTTGTATATTTTAATGCAGTTTTACTCTTCCAGAAGCTACAAACACAGCGCTGTGACCAACATGTCATCACTCAGTGATTTAGTGAGTGCTCCATTTGTTGTTTGGCACAGTCCACAATTTAAATATCACTCAGCCTTATTTATAGAATTCTTTGAATTCATTTAACCTCTGGGGTCCGGGGTATATTTGGCCATTTTTGACTACTTTTGTTTTTAGCTTTATAGTCGACCTTAGAAACTGTTTACCTTGCCTTGTTTGGTATCATTCTTTTCAGCACCACCTCATGTGTGTGACTGTAGTTATTCTTTCATTTTGACATACTGTATTAACACAAGTTTGATTTTTTTACTTTAAAAATCACAAACATGCTTAACGAATTAGTTTTACAACTTAAAATGCAAATATAAGTTGTAAAAATATAGTAAATAATAAAGTTATATACAACTATTCACATTAAAATGCAGGAAAGGCGTTTTTATGTACAACTATTTCCAGAGCAATCAGGACTCACATTAAGAGGCTACACAAACTATTTATGCTGCCTCAAAAAACTGTTTCTGTCCTCCACAAGACTGAGGGGCCATCACAGGCCACAGACTTGCCAGCAATATTGTCTCTTTCATCACTTTTTCACCTGCTCCTCAGCAGCCAATTGCACCAAAATGAACCCAAATGCACCACGTTACAGCATAATTTTCTGATTGGTTGATGGTGTGCATTTTTCCACCAATAGGAGAGGGGTTGTCGGGAATTGTTTTGTTTTGTTTTAATTAGCAAGCACTTCCTGTTAGCGAAACTCCCGTTTTCGCCGTTTATTTCTGCACAAAGCGCGGATCGAAGGTGAGGACACTATACAGGAAAAAGCATGGCTTAAATTATTGAGCGTAACTCTGGTTTTACTTGGCCTATCAACGTAATTTAAAAACTGGTACGTAGTTTGTACTTTCGAGCCATGTTGAAATGGAGACTCAGGGCAGCTGCGTGCCGATGCTACGTCATCTCAAATCGGCGATGTCCTTTTGACGCGCCGGCGCGTCCATGGACTCCAGAGGGTAATTGTGCAGGCCTGCTGGGAGTGTAGCTGCTGCATTGTAGCAGGTGTGTGCAGTCAGGAGAAGCAGGCAGGCATGCAGACTCCCACATGGACCCTCAGAGGCTCATGATGAAATCTGTCACTGGGACCCAAACAGACTCTAATGGACTCACAGACAGAATAATTGTGGAAGTTATCCTTGCGTGGAAAAACGAACGGGAAACTTCTCACTTTAAGACTCCGTGAGTCGTGTTTATTATCACAGGACAAGAGCTAGCCAAAAAACTCCAACAGCAAAAAAACGTCATCGGGACTCTTAAAGAGACCGCGACCATTACATGAATCACAACATTAAAGACGGTGAACAAACAACCTAACCATAACCGGACATGTATACGAAAGTGAATTATGCCATCAGTGTTGAGAGCACTACATAATCATATATAGCATCAGCCCTAGTGCACGTGTCAAACTCGAGGGCCGCGGGCCACATCCACCCCGCGATATAATTTTATATGGCCCATGGGATGATTTCATTTAGCTATTATTAATGGCTCATCGCTGAATAGCACTCCCACCACTTCAACTACAAATCCGACAATGCATTGCAACAGTTTTGGTGTTTTCTCCTGTGGTTCTGAGGGTTTCACAAAGGTCTCAGATGTTCTGGTTTAGTTGTGGCTGACCCGCACACATCAGTGCAGAAACATTGAAGCTCAACCACAGACTGAAAACAGCAGGATCATCATTCAGTGTGTTTGAGCCCAGCTTCATTCATCCACTGCAGTAGGAACAAGTTAACCTGGGCTTTGGGGAATACTCAGATTACGTCTGACCACATCATGCAGTTATGTATGATTTTACCTGGACAAAGAGAAAGTGAACCTGAGGCTGTGAGCATTGTTTCAGAGTTTATTTTGGTTATAACAGAGCATCATATTTTATTTACTCCTCTCTGGGAATTAGTCAGTGTCTCAGTCTGTAGTTTAGGATGAAAACAGCAGAGATGTTTCAGTGTCTGAGAAACTACTAACTGATGATCATGTGACTCAGTCTGGACCTCCTTCAGGATCCTGATCCTGCTCAGAGCTCCTCCCGTTAAAAGTTAGTGAAGTTCAATCAATTATATTTAAACTCTGCTGCCACCTACTGGTGAATCTGAGTGCTGCAGCAGAACAGCTGCTTTAATAATAAGAGGTTAAAATCATCAGATGAGCAGTGAAGTGGGAGGAGGACGGAGAGGTTTCATTCAGAAATCAGAAGATGTCCTTTTATTTTCATTTTCTCATCCTCCTCTTATTGGAGTTACATTTGGGTCAATAGAACAAAAAACAGAAGTACATTACTGTGAAAAAGTCTTGAGCCACCCCTCATTCCTTCACACTTTGCTTCAGAGGTTTATTTTATAATAGGCCGTCATCTGCTACGAGGTCTCAAACACACACAATATCAGTCATCTCAGGCTGGGCTTAAAGGGATAGTTCAACATTTTCTTATGGATCCTCTCACCTCTGTGCACTGTGGGCCAAAGGATTAAACCTTGACCATCATACACAATATTTAATAAACTTCCTCCTCCTTAAATAAATGTTGGTACAACAAATTGAAACTGTAACTGTACTGCAGTAAAGTACACACAGTTACTGCAGGAGGGAAAACAAAGATGAGCTTTTTGTAGAAACTCATGAAGTGTACTTTATAACAATGACATCAATCTGAACATGATATACAGACATGAGGTCAGAATGTTTCAGTGATTTGAGTCCAAACGCTGCAGGAAATGATCCCTTTAAATGGTGGTGAGACAGGAAGTAAGAGTAAACAATAAATCCTGTGTTAGAGATGGATCGGGTTCTGCTGAGGACACAGATGATCTCACAGAGGAATATAAATATATATAAACACTACCAACACTATGACTACTTTTATTAGTCCCACTAATAAATTAGTCCCATATACATATAAAAAAATCCCAGCTCACCCCTACGGGCGGTCTATTTTTGCCCTCCAAGCTCGGGTCCTCTACCAGAGGCCTGGGAGCTTGAGGGTCCTGTGCAGTATTCCCAGTATTGCGCTCTTCTGGACAGAGATCTCAGATGTTGTTCCTGGAATCTGCTGGAGCCACTCTCCCAGTTTGGGGGTCACTGCCCCGAGTGTTCCGATTACAACAGGGACCACTGTTACCTTCATCTTCCTCATCCTTTCCAGCTCCTCTCTGAGCCCTTGGTATTTGGCAAGCTTCTCGTGTTCCTTCTTCTTGATGTTCCTGTCACTTGGTATTGCAACGTCTATCACCACGACTTTCTTCATTTGTTTGTTCACCACTACGATGTCCAGTTGGTTAGCCGCCACAAGTTTGTCTGTTTGTATCTGGAAGTCCCACAGGATCTTAGCTCTGTTGTTCTCAGCCACCTTTGGGTGCATATCCCATTTTGACCTCTGGACTTCCAGGTCATCCTCAGCACAGATATTCCTGTCCATGGACTTTTTAAATCTTATTGATGCTTTTAACCTTGTACAGTCTGTCACTGATCCAACACACGAGCACGTCACACGTTAGACCTCGTTTTATCATACTGTTACCAATGTTGCAGTTTCGGAAGCTGTTTTCTCAGATCATAACTCAGTTTTATTTGAGATTTCGCTTCCCTGCTTGATTCCTAATAAGTGTATTCGCACCTGTCGTATGGTTAAACCTACAATGGCTGTTCAATTTATTGCATCTTTTAACGCTGATACTGAAACCGAGAGGCCCTCCCCGTGTTTACATACCGAGGAGCTCACTTCCTTGTTTCTCTCCTCTTGTAAAAACATCCTTGATACTATTGCTCCATTTAAAACCATACGGCTGAGGCCAAAACCTGAGCCGTGCATAAATGATATAACTCGTGCCGCCAGATACGAATGTAGGAAGGTAGAATGCAAATGGAATAAGGATAAACTACAGGTGTCTTATGATGCTCTCAAGGAAAGCTGGCCGAGCTATCAGAGAGCTGTGAAGGCTGAAAAAACTAAGCATGTCACTGGTATTATTTTAAATAATGCTCACAAACCTCATGTGTTATTTAATACAATTAACTCTTATCTTAAACCCCCCCAATACGAATCTTTTAATTCTCCTTCAGCCTCCAGCGAAAAAGTTCTCCGGTTCTTTGTAGATAAGGTTACTATGATCCGAACAAACATCTTGGCTCCAACTATTGATCCGTCTGTTTCTGTTAAATGCCCTGCTGTTTTCAGTCAATTTGAACCGGTGTCTCTCCCTTTGCTGAGAAAATAATTTCTGAGCTAAAACCCTGAGCCTGTCCCACTCATATTATCCCGACTCGCTTATTCAGGGAAGTTTGGGACACCATTAGGCCTAATATACATCCATCCAGTCATTTCCGCTTAACCTGTTTAGGGTCGCGGGGGGGTGGACCCTATCCCAGCTGTCATAGGGCGAGAGGCAGGGTACACACTGTACAGGTCGCCAGCCTGTCACAGGGCCAACACAGAGAGACAAACAACCTTTCACACTCACATTCACACCTATGGGCAATTTAGAGTAGCCAATTAACCTAACCCCAGTAAGTCTTTGGAATGTGGGAGGAAACTGGAGTACCCGGAGCAAGCACGGGGAGAGCATGCAAACTCCACACAAAGAAAGGGAGAGGCCTGGAAGGTGGAATCGAACCCACGCCTTTTAGATGATATTCTAACTGTGAGGCAGCAGTGCTAACTACTGTGCCACCGTGCTGCTTGGCCGGGCCAGGCGGGCAGCCTAATATATAGTCTGTTATAAACAGTAGTCTTGTTTGTGGTGTTGTTCCCTTATATTTAAAACAATGAAAAAAAAGCAAATCTTGACATGTCAGTGCTTTCCAATTTTCACCCAATCTCTAAACTCCCATTTATTTCTAAGATTTTAGAGAAAGTGGTTCTTCTGCAATTCCAACCTTGAGGTGTTTCAGTCTGGTTTTAAGGCATTTCACAGCACAGAATCAGCTCTTTCAAGAGTTTTTAATCATATTTTATTGGCCTCAGACTCTGAGGATTCTGTTATTTTAATGCTTTTAGATCTCACAGCTGCCTTCGATACTGTTGACCACACTATTCTCATTTCTCGCCTTGAGCACTGTTTGGGGGTAAAAGGAGCAGCAGTGATACAGTGTAGCATAGAGTACAATTAAGACTCAAGAAACAAAAATAAACTTAAATATATAGTATGTATGGACACACACAAACAGACACACACAAATATATATATACATCATATGAATATATACAGTATGTAAGTAATAAATATGTAAATATAAATAAATATATAAATAATTTTGCACACACATAAAATAGTGAAAAAACAACAATCATCATGATAATAACAATAATAAAGACTTAGTAAAGTAAATTAAAGCCAAAAACTAAACTGGTAAGAGTTAAATTTGAGCTCAGGATGACTTCACAGATGGGTTCGTAAATTATTAAGGCTGTAAGTGTAATCACTGGCCATCCTTGTCTGGTAGAAGCAGATTGTGTAGCTGAAGTACTCTTGGTGTGTATATGTACACTGCTCAAAAATTAAAGGGAACACTTAAACAACACAATATAACTCCAAGTAAATCAAACTTCTGTGGAAGCAACACTGATTGTCAATCAGTTTCACATGCTGTTGTGCAAATGGAATAGACAACAGGTGGAAATTATTGGCAATTAGCAAGACACACTCAATAAAGGAGTGGTTCTGCAGGTGGGGACCACAGACCACTTCTCAGTACCTATGCTTTCTGGCTGATGTTTTGGTCACTTTTGAATGTTGGTGATGCTTTCACACTCGTGGTAGCATGAGACGGACTCAATAACCCACACAAGTGGCTCAGGTAGTGCAGCTCATCCAGGATGGCACATCAATGTGAGCTGTAGCAAGAAGGTTTGCTGTGTCTGTCAGCGTAGTGTCCAGAGGCTGGAGGTGCTACCAGGTGACAGGCCAGTACACCAGGAGATGCGGAGGAGGCCATAGGAGGGCAACAACCCAGCAGCAGGACCGCTACCTCCGCCTTTGTGCAAGGCGGAACAGGAGGAGCACTGCCAGAGCCCTGCAAAATGACCTCCAGCAGGCCACAAATGTGCATGTGTCTGCACAAACGGTTAGAAACCGACTCCTTGAGGATGGTATGAGGGCCCGACGTCCACAGATGGGGGTTGTGCTCACAGCCCAACACCGTGCAGGACGCTTGGCATTTGCCAGAGAGCACCAGGATTGGCAAATTCTCCACTGGCGCCCTGTGCTCTTCACAGATGAAAGCAGGTTCACATTGAGCATGTGTGACAGACGTGACAGAGTCTGGAGATGCCGTGGAGAGCGATCTGCTGCCTGCAACATCCTTCAGCATGACCGGTTTGGCAGTGGGTCAGTAATGGTGCGGGGTGGCATTTCTTTGGAGGGACGCACAGTCCTCCATGTGCTCGCCAGAGGTAGCATGACTGCCATTAGGTACCGAGATGAGATCCTCAGACCCCTTGTGAGACCAAATGCTGGTGCGGTTGGCCCTGGGTTCCTCCTAATGCAGGACAATGCTAGACCTCATGTGGCTGGAGTGTGTCAGCAGTTCCTGCAAGATGAAGGCATTGAAGCTATGGACTGGCCCGCCCGTTCCCCAGACCTGAATCCCATTGAGCACATCTGGGACATCATGTCTTGCTCCATCCACCAACGTCACGTTGCACCACAGACTGTCCAGGAGTGGGCGGATGCTTTAGTCCAGGTCTGGGAGGAGATCCCTCAGGAGACCATCCGCCACCTCATCAGGAGCATGCTCAGGTGTTGTAGGGAGGTCATACAGGCACGTGGAGGCCACACACAATACTGAGCCTCATTTTGACTTGTTTTAAGGACATTACATCAAAGTTGGATCAGCCTGTGTGTTTTTCCACTTTAATTTTGTGTGTGACTCCAAATCCAGGCCTCCATTGGTTAATAAATTTGATTTCCATTGATGATTTTTGTGCGATTTTGTTGTCAGGACATTCAACTTTGTACAGAACAAAGTATTCAATGAGAATATTTCATTCATTCGGATCTAGGATGTGTTATTTGAGTGTTCCCTTCATTTTTTTGAGCAGTGTATATATACATATGTTTACACATTTAATGATACAGTGTTCATACTTCTATTTAAATTTATGTAAGGAAGACATGACAACATCATTTTAGTCATATGCAGTCATGTGGGTTTCACACTGTACTTACTGATTGTTGTTGACTGTGCGCTGGACTGCGTGTTTGTGGTCTGTGGTTAACTGAAGCTAACAGCTCTGCAGTCATCCAGCATCCTGTTTCTGCTAAACAAATATGTAGGCTGAAGATGCTCCACTGCAGAGCTGTTAGCTTTAAAAAGAGGAGGGAAAACTGTACAGATTGTTTCTAAAAATATTTCTGTGAATTCTGCACACAGACCATGAATTTAAAACAAAAATGTCTCTTTAAAAATTGCATTACTTACCACAGTATTGTTTTTCATTTAAATTTCTGCTTCATTTTTAATAATCTCCCACACTTAAAATTTAATCTAAGTATCCACATTTACATTTTAATTTTATAATATTTATGAAGTTAATAATAATTTAGTAGTTTGTGAGACGTCCTGACATGTTGAACAGATACATTCATCCTGTTGATGAAAGCTCAGCGCTGTCATTTATTCCTGTATCGGGTCTGCTTGAGTCACAGCAGCAGCCATCGTTTCACTGAACCTAAAGTCGTCTTCATAAAAATTATCTATCAGTTTATATATAAGCAGCTTTGCAATCAGCTGTTGTATCTGCACTGATGTCCTCTGTGTGTTTTTTATTGTACAGAAAGTGATCCAGCTGCAGTAAGAACTGAAGACGTCACTTATGGACAAATCATCATCAAAGAGCAGAAAAAACAGTCAAAGATAAGAGGTACAGCTGCTCCCTTTTGTCCCAGACATGGTTCAGTTGAGCCAGGAACTGAGGCTTTGCTAGGCAACTAATTTATTATATGTTTTTATTTTTTTATATATGTTGTACAGATTTGTTTTGCACTTGGAATTACACAGGTTATCGGTCACATTAAATGTGGCAAAAGTTTTGAAATGACTTATTGCAGTCTTTTTTTTTTTAACATCACAAAAACCTGGCATTTTAAAAGGGGTGTCTACTTTTTTATATCCACAATACATGCTGGCAGTGTTTCTCATGTTCACCACCACATTAAATTATTGTGAATACAAGTAGTTCCCACTAACACTTACTGGACAGCACGGTGGCGCGGTGGTTGGCACTGCTGCCTCACAGTTAGAATACCAGAAGGCCTGGGTTCGAGTCCACCTCGGCCCGGGCCCCTCTCTGTGGAGTTTGCATGTTCTCCCTGTGTCTGTGTGGGTTTCCTCCCACAGTCCAAAGACATGCAGTTAGTGGGGTTAGGTTAATTGGTCACTCTAAATTGCCCATAGGTGTGAATGAGAGCGTGAGTGTTGATGATGTCTGTCTCTCTGCTGGTGACCTGTACAGGTGTACCCTGCCTCTCACCCTATGTCAGCTGGGATAGACTCCAGCCCCCCTTGACCCTGTACAGGATAAGCGAAATGGAATGGATGGATGTAGTAGTATTATTTCATAAATATTTCCTCAAACAGGAAACTTGGAGACTTGTTTTGGAGTTGTGGATTGATACACACTTGTGTTTATGACAGCATTATAGTGTGTATGTAAAAAAGTGACTACAGTGTGAGTTCATTTTCTGAAGATGGAACATATGAACAAGAATTGGTAGGTGAGAAGTCTCACCACAGTATGTTCTAGCTTGCCTAAAAATAGCAAACATGTTATGAGAAAGTGTTTTCTTTGCACTCTGTGGTTAAATGTGTGAGTGTGCACTGAAAGAAAACGGCAGCTTTGTGGTTGTCCACTTCTCTTCTTCACAGAAACACACTGGAGTTCTTTGTGGGAGCAGTGCGAGCAGCACTGTACAGAGCTCTGTCACCTGACCTGAAGGCAGCATCGCGGGTTTTGAGGAGTGAACAGACCTGGCTGTTCATCCAGGGTTTCTGGTTAGGGAAAACCCGGATGCTTTTGCTAACAGTCACATTTCTGTTACGGAACTTAATGTAGTCAAAGTCAAAGTGAATTTTTATTGTCAATCAAACCATGTAATAGTACATTACACAGATGACTGAAATTTTGTTTCTCCAAACCCCAAGATGTGCAGTATATAAACAAAAATGACACACAACTAAGCTTAAAGTCTGAAGCATAGACTAAATATAAAGCACTACTAGACACAAAATGTAGATAAATAACAGATCACACAACATGAGACAGGCAGTTGGTATACAGTTTCTAGGCTAGCACAGTGTACCAGAATGTAGTCAGGTTGAGGTATGTTACTCGAGTGCAGTGGTAATAGCACTCATACAACAATACAAAGTGCAATATAGCAAAGTGCAGAATAGCAGCATGGAGATAGCTGGGTTTTAGTAACATATGTGCATAAAAAGAGTATTTTTCAGATGTTGTGTCTGCCATTTACACAGTTTACTGGTCATTTTATGCGTGTTTTCATGAGTGAGTTGAGCAACCTGATGGCCTGTGGGAAAAAGGTATTTCTGAGTCTGGTAGTCCTGCAGCGCAAACTGCTGTAGCTCTTGCCAGATGGTAGGAGGGTAAACAGTTCATGTGAAGGGTGTGTGTGGACTTTGATGATGTTGATGTATAGGTATAGGTCCTGGATGGAAGGTTGGGCTGATCTGGTGATTTTCTCTGCTGTTCTCACCACCCTCTGTAGGGCCTTCTGGTCAGCAACAGAGCAGCTGCCATACCAGACTGAGAGACTGTTGGTGAGGATGCTCTCAATGGCACCCCTGAAGAAGGTGGTGAGTGCTGAAGGGGGGAGATTGGCTCTCCTCATCCTGCGTAAGAAGTGGAGGCGTTGCTGTGCTTTCTAAACAAGGGAGATGGTGTTGATCGTCCATGTCAGGTCATCAGTGAGTTGCACCCCCAGGAACTTGGTGCTTTTCACTGATTCCACAGCACTGCTATGGACAGTGAGGGGTGTGTGGCTTGTGATTTTTCCTGAAGTCTACAATTATTTCCTTTTTTTTGTTGACATTGAGGTGCAGATTGTTAATACCACACCAGTTGATGAGTTGGTGTACCTCCTCTCTGTAGGCTGAGCCGTCATCGTTGCCATCCCTGTTTATGTGTATGTGTATACCGTCCCTGTGAATTTTTCCAGGTCCTTGTGTTCAAATAAGTCTCAGTCTGTGTGTGTGAAGCAGTCCTGTAGGTCGGAGAGTGCGTTTTCAGGCCAGGTTGTAATGGTTTTTACAGTAGTCCTGGCTCTCTGTCTGAGGGGGGTGTATGCTGGGGTGAGCAGCAGGGAAAAATGGTGGGACTGGCCGAGGTGGGGGAGGGGTTTGGCTCTGTAGGCGTGCTTAATGTTGGAGTAAACATGGTCAAGAGTGTTCTCCCCTCTTGTAGAACATTTGACATGTTGGTGGAATTTCGGGAGTACAGTCTTCAGTCTTGGGGTGGCTGTACCTCAGTAGGTAGAGCAGGTCACCTACTGATTGGAAGGTCAGCGGTTCGATTCCTGGCTACTCCAGGCTACATGCCATTGTATCCTTGGGCAAGATACTTAACCCCAAGTTGCTCTCCAACGCAACTGTCGGAGTATAAATGTGTGTGAATGTTAGATAATTAAAGCACTTAATTAAAGCTTAATTAATCATGGAAGTGCTTGTATGAATGGGTGTACATGGGTAAAGGTAAACGTGTTGTGCAAGCACTTTGAGTGCTCTGACTGAGTAGAAAAGCGCTATATAAGAACTAGTCCATTTACCATTCAAGTTGGCCTTGTTAAAGTCTCCCACGATAATAAGAACACCGTCGGGGTGGACCCGCTGCTGTTCGTTAATGGCGTTCAGCAGGAGAGAGAGCGCCATGCTAACATTAGCATCGGGAGCTATATACACAGCTGTGACGATCACTACTGTTAGCTCTCTAGGCAGGAAAAAAAGGCCGACATCTTACAGACATGTACTCGAGGTCTGGGGAACAATGTTTGTCTATGATTGTTCCGTTGTTACACCAGTCCTCATGCACGTAAATACAGAGACCCCCTCCCCTGCTCTTACCGGAGTCCTTGGTCCGATTCCCGCGTAGCACAGTGCAGCCTGCTAGCTGCACGCTAGCATCAGGAATCTGCGGGTTAAGCCAGGTCTCGGTGATAATCATTACACAACAGTCACGAACATAGCGATTTCCAGCCAGCTCTAACTCGAGGTTGTCCGTTTTATTTACCATGGATCTGGCGTTGGAGAAATACAGGCTCAGCAGAGGAGACCTGTGTGGTTGGCGTTTTAGCTTCAGCATAAGGTCGGACCTGCAGCCCCGCTTCTGCTTCCTCTCCCTCCGCCGTTGTCGGCACCTTCCAGACCCGATAACAATCCACGGAGCACCCGGTGGTCTCGCTATGTCGTCTGGGATGTTATGAGTGTAGTGTAGTTGTTCGCGGAGACAGATGCACAAAAACTGACAAATAAGAAATACAAAAAGTATTTAAAAAAAGCCCCGAAAGGAAGAGCCGTGAGCTGCTGTGTCTGTGCGCCGCCATGTTGGAAGAGGGGCATATTGCATATAATTGCATATATTTTATTGCATATAATTTAGCAGAGTTAAACTTATATATCATGCATTTAATGTGTCCCAGAGTGCCGTTTCCTTCCACTAATGGGTTTGCAGAAATAACGTAAAAAGCATATACACACACACACAAAAAAACCATAATCCAGATTTTTATTGATCAGCTGCTAAAAACATTTCCTGCATTCGAATATCAGCCACCTGCAGTTTTTCTTGAAGGCCTTTCACAGCTCCACTGGTGCTGAAAACCAATATTTGACTATGGCTTTCTGAATACAAGTATAGGGCAGCAACTATTGATTATTTTCGTAATCAAGTATGCTATTGATTACTCCATCAATTAATCAAGTAATGGGATAAGAAATAATTTTCTGTTTTAACAGTTCATCTGCATATTTTAACTTCAGCACTGCAGTTTTTCTCTGTGTGAAACTGAACAGCACCGAACAATAGCTACTGTTAATTGCAGCTGTTGTTTCTTGATCTTGATGCCATAATGTTGTGTTTGAAGAAATCCTTCGCTGACAAAGTCTTAATGCATATATACAAAGTTTATTACAAAAAGACAATATCAAAACAGACGCTCCTCGAGCCATCTGGGTGACAGAGAGAGCCAATGATCTTCTGCACACCCCAAAAAAGAGAACACAAAGATTATATACCATAGTGTTGGCAAACCCCCACATCCTGCCTTTCCATATATGGCTATGAAAACAGCTTCAACCCCCTAACCTATAGTAGACATGCCTTATATGGAAGCAAGAGAGCCTGCAAAAGGCCCTTCTGCATTCTTTCTGGCCTGAGGCCAAACCTTAAAGCTCAGCTGGTTATAGCAATCCTTTCTGGTGGCTACAGCTGAAGTAAAGAAAAAAGTAACAGTGACAGCTCGCATTCTCTGTATAGTGAGCACAACACATGCACACTTACAGTACAGCACAGAGCAGTGGGGGCATGGAACAACTTTTCAGCAATCCACTCATGTTAAAGTGTATTTTTTTTTCTTTTTTCCAAATGATAGACACAAGTGGCGATAATAGCAGTGACCTAGCTGGGGTGGAGTGCGCTGAATACAGTCACAGCAGAGCTCCGAAAATGAAGCGGTGAAATCCTCAGCCCAGCACAAGAGCGTCTCAGCAAGGAGCAATGCCCGGCGATCAACTGCTAGCTTGAACACTGTATTACCATTTTAACGTCACCTTTTGAAAGAAGAAGCTTGATTTTTGACAGTCTCCTCAGCTGAAAGCAGCAGGATGTCACCACTGTCAAGCCTTAAAGTTGGCTCCATTTTCACACCTAAATTAGTGAGAATATGGGGCCAGAGAGGAGAGGTCAACACAGGGGGTACTGCTGGTGCCACTGGGTCTAAACAACTTGATTTTTGTCTTTGTTTCATTCAAACTCATTCAATATCCCTAAGGCAGTCAAGGAGAGGCTGGGCAGAGCACGAACCTCTGTTTCAGTGGGAAATAAACTTCAGTGATCCGTGTAGCAGTGAAAAGAAATATGTTTCCAGAAAATAGTGTCAAGTGGCAGCAGGTATAAGGAGAACAGTAGAGCAGAGGCCAGAGAGGTATGACTTAAACCACTGGAGAGCGGCACCTGTGATGCCCACACACTGTTCTAGCCTGGAAATGAGGATCTCATGGTCCACAGTGTCAAACGCAGCAGTTAAGTCTAATAACACAAGTACCACACAGTCACCAGAGTTGGTTGCTAACAGAATATCGTTAAAAACCCTTAACAGAGCGGACTCGGTGCTGTGATGAGTTTTAAACCCAGACTGGAACCCTTCCAGAATTGCATGTTTATCCAGGAAGGTCTTTAGTTGGGTGAAAACAATTTTGGAGACGGGTCTAAAGTTTGCTAAAACAGAAGAGTCTAGGCCAGGTTTCTTCAGTAAGGGCTGCACAACAGCACGTTTAAAACTTTTTGGCACCACACCAGAGGTCAAACTACTATTAATAATGATGAGAATAAATGGACCAAGGGTAGGAAAAAATTTGTTCAAGGAGCTGAGAGGGAACAACATCAAATGGGGACTGTGATGGCTTCAAACCAGCTGTGGTCAAACTCAGCTGAACAGAGTATTAGGGTAGATGGATCATGGGAAAGTCGTGAAATTGGCACCCAAGTGCTTATCACCTTCTCTAAAAAGAAGTGAAGGAATCGATCACAAATTTCACTGGAAACTTCCAGATGGACAGGTTCATGGACATTTAGGACAGAGTTCAGTGTGGTAGAAAGCACACGGGTTTGTGGGAGTTAGAGACAATGATATCTGAAAAGAATTTCGACCTAGCAGCTTTCACAGTTTTCTGATAACACTGCAGTCTTCCTCTCGGTATTTCAGTTGTTGCAAAATCAGTCACTGAATATGGCAAAACAGAAGCGTTACTCACAAAATGCCCGGTGCCGCCACACAGGGGCGAGTGAACGAAATTGTCCTGAGGGTGCACAGACCTCGCAGCGAAGTCAGACTGGAGCTCTGCAGTGCCTACAGGTGCGACAGACTAGGGCTGCCGATTCCCTCATCGAAAACCAGGCTTCCTTCTCCCGGAAGCTGGCGGAGACTGCGGCGAGTTGACGGATGGCAGAATCCGTGGTGGGAATGACGAGAAGTAGCCACCCACTGTGATTGCCGTCGAAACAGGCAGAGGGGGTTGCAGCTGGCGGAGCGATGAGCTGCCATGGTGAGGCTTAGGCTCGAGGCTGAGGTGGAGCGCGACGTTGCTAGGACCTTTGCCAACTAGCCGGCCCACCCAGGGCCAGGCGAGTGCCAACAAACTTTGACTGGCATTCAGGGGCGAGCCAAGGCTTCCACCTCTGTTTTTCACACAGGTAATATTCCATTACCTCTTTGCGCTCCTGTCGATCATAGTCCGCGGGGTCCATTTCCGGGTCGTGTCGTACTGTCAGGTTTACGGCTGTGGCCAGCGTGGCAGAGGACCCCAATGCAGGACTCAGACGAGGAGGATAACAATAACTTAAAGCTTTAATCCAAAAGTACTGGAACATAGCATAAACATGAATGTGGCATAAACACGAATGTGGCATAACGCACACAGCAGGGAAAACCCAACAATGACGCGACAAGGAACTAAACAACACAGAGACCTTAAATACACTGAGCGATAATGAGGGAAAAGGGAAACGGGTGACAACACAGGTGAACGAAATACACTGACGAGACAAGGGGAAGTGAACCTAAACATAAAGAACAAGGAACACAAGATTGTCAAAATAAAACAGGAAGTGACAATTCAAGACACACATGTAAACTTAACAGAGGGAATCTAAACCAGACCAAAACAGAAAACTAGATACAACACACAGGGAACACTGGGATGTCAAACCAAACACAAAAGGGCCAAGATGCAGAAAATACACACAGGAACACTGGGAAGACCAGGACTAACATGGAAAACTAAACAAAGACAAACTACAATCCTGATACTAAACTATAACCAAAACTAGAAATAGAACAAAACAGAGCTTCTCAAAAAGAACTCAAAACACTGGGCCACTGGCCCACGATCATGACAAAATAGTGAATATTAAAATCCCCAACCATTAAAACTTGGTCATATCTTGGCATGATTTCAGCCAAGAGATCAAAGAAGTCACTTAGTCTTTATTATACTTTGGTGGATGGTAAACCACCACGCACAGCAGTGCAGGAGAGCGGCCCAACTCAGAAGGACTCAAAGCTGGAATAAGAGAATGACTGTAAGCAGTTGTCTGCTTCAAAGTTTGATTTGAAAACAGTCGCTAAACCTAAAAGTACAAGCAGTCAGGCGGCAACAGTTCAGAAAAGGCGCTGGGACTCACCAGGAGACATCCAGGTTTCAGTCACGCAGAGGAAATCCAGTCCATGGGAAATGAAGAAATCTTTTATAATAAAAGTTTTGTTCGTTACAGATCTGGCGTTCACCAGACCCATCCTGATGGGAGCTGGATCCAGAACAGCACTAGTGGGGGGAGCACGTGCCAGAGGCCGTTGGTTCTGGAGGTTCACTCCTCACCAGCGCAGGTGTAGTGGGTAGCAGCGCAGGGGTCGGATAACCTGATCCGGGGCAACAACAGATACCAGCCAGGAGTTGACGTGATCCAGAGAGCACTACAAAGAAAAAAAAAAGAGGACTAGGTTCATTTTGGGCTAGGAAAGCTCTGGAAGAGTGGGCCAAATAGACCTTTAGCTTCACCAACTGCCCACCACGCTTACCCTGACGTCTGTGACACTTCCTCCAGTAAGGTGGGCCTGGAGGTCGGTAGAGAAAAGCCGGTATTCCTGACAAGGGCGGGGACAAAGAATCTTGTCCTTCGTGGTGGTATTGCCCAAGTTTTCCAGCAACCCGACGAAGCTCCTGTAGTGTTTGATGATCATACACTAACAGTGACGTGACTTTTTTTTATGATGCACAGGAACAACAAACAAAGTAGAGTGATAGACCATTTGGTGTACACACTGGTGCCATCTTGCAACCCCACAGGTTTGTCTGTTTGATTGAACTCCAAAGCTTGTAATCATGTTTCCTGTTGTTTGAACTGTGTGTTTGTGTTCAGACTTTAAACCAGAGCCAGAGTCGTCTACTCTTCACTGAAGTATCCACCAGTCCAACCACTGACGTCCAGCTGCTGCTCTCTGACTGCTCCGCCAGCACCTCACAGACCATCCATGTGTTAACAAGATTTTTATGTTTTATGTCTTTCTCATTGAATTAGATTGATCTGAGTCAAAAATCTTCTCTTATCGGATTCTTAAATGTGTATTATTTATAGATACAAACATTTGTAGATGACAGAATTTGATAAAATGTTACTAATATTTTTGTGCTCTTGTTCTCACAGCAGCAGTTTAGTTTCCCTGCAGATTAATAAACGTCTGTTCTCTCATGTTTTCCTCGTGTGGGTTTCAAATCCTAAAGTTTGAGTAGTTCCTGTTTGTTGTGGCTCACTGATACCTGCAGCAAACAATCAGCATCAAACTGCACAGAAGAGCTTCAGTGTGTGTTTGACACGCAAGAGTTTGGATTTCTTTCCTCTTTCACTCTGAACACCAGCATCTGCATGGAGGCAGAATTAACTGGGAGGAACAAACATGAAGATTTGGTCATGAGTGAGCAGAGTTCAGTGTGTCTGTAATTTCTTCACTTCTTCCATCCATCCATCCATTCTCTTCCGCTTATCCGGGGCCGGGTCGCGGGGGCAGGAGCCTAAGCAAAGAAGCCCAGGCTTCCCTTTCCCCAGCCACCTCCTCCAGCTCATCCCCAAGGCGTTCCCAGGCCAGCCGAGAGATATAATCCCTCCAGCGTGTCCTGGGTCTACCACGGGGCCTCTTCCCGGTGGGACATGCCCGGAACACCTCACCTAAGAGGCGGCCAGGAGGCATCCTAATCAGATGCCCGAGCCACCTCAACTGGCTCCTTTCGATGTGGAGGAGCAGCGGCTCTACTCTGAGCCCCTCCCGGATGGCCGCGCTCCTCACCTTATCTCTAAGGGAGAGGCCAGCCACCCTTCGAAGGAAACTCATTTCTGCCGCTTGTATTCGCAATCTTATTCTTTCGGTCACTACCCAAAGCTCGTGGCCATAGGTGTGGGTAGGAACGTAGATCGACCAGTAAATCGAGAGCTTCGCTTTTACACTAAGCTCTCTCGTCACCACGACAGACCGGTGCAGCATCCGCATCACTGCAGAGGCAGCCCCGATCCGTCTGTCGATCTCCCGCTCCCTTCTCCCATCACTCGTGAACAAGACCCCGAGATACTTGAACTCCTCCACATGGGGCAAAAACTCGTTCCTGAGCTGGAGAGAGCACTCCACCTTTTTTCGGCTGAGGACCATGGCCTCAGACTTAGAGGTGCTGATTCTCATACCGGCCGCTTCACACTCGGCTGCGAACCGTTCCACTGCGAGCTGTAGGCCACCCCCTGATGAAGCCAACAGGACCACATCATCCGCAAAAAGCAGAGATGAGACTCTGAGGCCACCAAGGAAGAAGCCTTCCGCCACCTGGCTACGCCTAGAAATTCTGTCCATAAAAATTATGAACAGAATTGGTGACAAAGGG
The DNA here is from genome assembly GCF_007364275.1 of Archocentrus centrarchus. Taxonomy (NCBI): domain Eukaryota; kingdom Metazoa; phylum Chordata; class Actinopteri; order Cichliformes; family Cichlidae; genus Archocentrus; species Archocentrus centrarchus. The sequence continues at coordinate 3,402,669 of NW_022060261.1, read as the reverse complement.
CAGCCCTGACGGAGTCCAACACCCACAGGAAACAAATCCGACTTATTACCGGCTATACGGACCAAGCTCTCACTGCGGTTGTACAAAGACTGAATGGCCCGCAACAATGGGCCAGACACCCCATACTCCCGCAGAACCTCCCAAAGGACACCCCGAGGGACGCGGTCAAATGCCTTCTCCAAGTCCACAAAGCACATGTAGACTGGTTGGGCAAACTCCCATGCACACTCGAATATCCTTGAGAGGATAAAGAGCTGGTCCAGCGTTCCGCGACCAGGTCGAAAACCGCATTGTTCCTCCTGGATCCGAGGTTCGACTAACGGACGCACCCTCCTTTCCAGCACCCTGGCATAGACCTTACCGGGGAGGCTGAGGAGTGTGATCGCCCGAAAGTTGGAGCACACCCTCCGGTCTCCCTTCTTTAAGATGGGGACCACCACCCCGGTCTGCCAATCCATTGGCACGGCCCCAGATCTCCACGCTATGTTGCAGAGGCGTGTCAACCAAGACAGTCCTACAACATCCAGAGCCTTCAGGAACTCAGGGCGAATCTCGTCCACCCCAGGGGCCTTGCCACCAAGGAGTTGTTTAACTACCTCAGTGACCTCACCCCCAGTGATGGTCAAGTCATCTCCCTCATTCTTCACTTCTTCACTGTCTGAATTTACTTTTATGTTACATTTCTCTCAGCCCTCCACATTTCAAGCCAAACGTGTGTCTCTGGTTTCAGCAGAAATCTTCAGCCTGTTTCTCCTCAGTGTTCCTGAGGTCCGTGTCCTCTGTTCTGCATCAGTGTTTCCTCTTCAGGCTCAGCAGCTGTGTGTCAGATCAAACCATATAAGGACAGTCCCTTCATGGCGGGAGCAGAGACGTCTTCCCAGGCCGACCCTGTAACTGAGCAGTTTATTGTCCAGAGAGTGCACGAGTCCAAACCCACTCCTGTTTATGAGAGTGGGCTTGGACTACCTCAAACTACCGGCATCAGAGCCTCTTTGAAGTGCTTGTTTCTCTGCTGGTAGCTAATCGTATCGCTGCTATCAAACTACAAAAATGGCCGAACGGGGTGGAGTGGAACGCTCTGCTGCCTGGAAGGAGGCGGGGCATGAAATGTTTCATTCACATTTAAAGAGACCGCATGAAAACGATCTGATCCTCAGAACAGGTGTAAAAGAGGGGTCTGTAGAGCTGCAATAACGAGGAATTCAGACCAAAGCGTTGCAGTTCTACTCAATACAGACCACAATGAATGATTTATATATGAAAGGAAGGATTTAAAAGTAGGATATGTGCCCTTTAACACAACATGGGGAAGCAGGTACACAGCAGGATACAAACACACAGGTACTCAGACAAGACATAAGGGGACACAGAAAAATAAGAAAGAAAGAAATGTGAGAAAGGTGAGAAATGAAACCATGAACAACCTAAAAAAAAAAAACTATTGAAGAAAAACTAGGAGAGACTAAAAAACAGAACGCTGATTCAAACCCCAGGATCAAAATCTGACAAAATCGTGCAAATGAAATTTTTAGAGTAAACTTTTGCCACCTGGTTACATAAGTGAATGAAACCACACACACCATCACAAACTTTTTGATCAATATTTATTCATTTTGACTCCATTTTCCCCTCACATTTCATAGTGGTCATGAAAAAAACAAATTCACAAATGTTCACAATATGTTACAACTAGTACACCAAGAGTTGAGTGAAATACAATGTTCTGCTGGGAAACCTTGGGTCTTAGTATCATGTAGATGTTACATTGACATGACATCACATAAACATTGATGCACCCAAACCATTAGCAGAGGCACTCCTGGATGGCAGCAGCCTTCCAAAACATGTTCACCTGCCCTTGGCCCTCATCCAGCTTCAAGACTTCCAAAAACCTACTCTGATTATGCATTTTTTTAAATTTAACCTTTGTTTAACAAGGAAATCCCTTGAGATTAACATAACGGGAGACCTGGCCAAAAAAGCAATAAACGTTTTGTCCAAATTCAAACATCAGCTGATTGAGATCATCTGAGTGAATTAGATCTGTGTTTAACTTCCACTCAGTGGTGAAAGCCAGCGGGGATTTGAAAAGGATGTGCCGACAGTCGGGTGTTCCCTGCAGGTATAGCGACACAGAAACAGTCATATTTCAAACTTTTTGGCTGCTATCTTCTGCCATTGCTGAGTCTGAGTTTTGATGCGCAATGAATCATGGGATATGGTAGACGACAAAGGATACACCGAACCCATCCTTCAAATTTGGGAAAATAAGGATGAATTCATTGACCACATTTGGAGGAGTCTTTGTCACCTCACCGTGACGTAATCGACCTACAAATGCAGCCTTCCAAGGATGCAGCCCCTGAATTTGGACACAGCTAAAGTTTTACAAGTTAAAATCAAACATAACAACAAAACACATAAACAAACATGTCAGTCAAAATATTACTAGGATCAGATTATGAAGAGCAGTTACACTCTTTAGGAGAGCTCTAAGGTCTCATTCAGCTGTAATGTACTCTGAAGGTGATTCCATGACCAAAGTGCTAAATAAGAGACACTTCTCCACCAAGTTCAGAAAAAATCCTGGGTAGCCTAAAGAGGAGCCAACTGGTGCCCAGCAAATCACAGCAGCTACTTGAAAGTATTAAGAGTTTACACAGGTAAGAAGGAACTTTATCTAAGATAGCTTTGTACATAAAATATACACCATCACACTTGTCGCCTTAAACTTAATCAAAGCCAAGAAACCAAATTATAAAGTACATAGTGATCTGTACTGCATAAGAAATTTGATATGAAACATAAAGAACTGTGATAAACTGAGCCTAAACTACGACGTGCCGAGGAGGCAGCATGTATATAGATAAAGTCACCATAATCAAGAACATTTAAGAATGTAGCCTGTTCAAGATTCTGCCTAACTGATGAATTAAACAGGCCATATTTCAATGATGAACGTTGTCATGTAACGAAGGTACTTCAGAACAATTTGAGACCAATTTTTCACAAGGCATTAGAATACAACGGCCTTACAAAGGCATCCCACTTATGCTGAAATACTTCCAGACTCCAGGTGGAACATCTAGGTAATAAACAGGGTTGAAGATCCAGTTTTTCAGTTAAAAATGTCTTGGCTGCTAGTAGGTATTTTCCATCTTTCCACTAGTCAAAAGTGATAGGTCATTTTATTCAAAAGCATATGAATTGATTTAAGTGATTGGTTTCATCTGAAGGCTACAGAGGTGACACTTTGCTTCGGTGGTGTTGTCTGTCCCTGGGAACTATTTTCCATCAGCTTTACAGTCTCCCAGGTGAAGCCTTATTACCCCTTGAGCGTGCAGCTGCAACAACTGGTCAAATTCAGCCGGCATTGAATGGATGCCTTTTTTAGCTGGTTTGTCATCATAGTAGTGGTTAGTCAGGGCGTAGAGGCCATATGGGTGATTACTGAAGGGCCAGAATCCATACAGGTGCACATTTTCACAAAATTCCAGGGCCATGCTAGCCACCATTAATCCGGTGCTGAGCCGTACTTCCTTCAGGCCCTGAGAGCGCCAGAATTGGGACAGATTCTGAAGGTACCGAGGGTTGAAGAAAACAGGCTGAAGAGGGCTTTCAAAGTCCTCTATTGCATAAACAGCTCGCTGACACACTGCAGTATTTCCACTAAAGGCGAAGGCAGGAAGGAGCAGCAAAGAGCTGCCATACTGGCGAAGACTATCTATGAATGGACGGCGACGTCCTATCAGCGAGCCATACCTGCACAAAAGAAACAGTTTATTTGAGCAACAATACATACACAATGTAGACTGACAAGGATTCATTTTCTTGCTCACTTCAGGAATAAGATGCTCGGATTTGCTGTCACAAGGTTAGTTTTGGTGCCAACATCTTTCTCATATCCATTGTCCAATGGAGGTAGGTTGCACCTGAACAACCAAACAAAGAGCAGTTAGGTGGAATTTCCGCTCTGATTTTGGTTTACGTTGGACACTTTTCTCACCTGACAACAAAGTCAGCCGAATCAATCATTTTTCCACAGCCGCTGTCAGACAGGATCCCACTATTCCCAACAACTGAACAGGTGTCCCATATTTTATTTGAGAAAGGATGTTTCTGGAATAGACAGCAACACATAACCATTACAAAAACACCAAATTTACACTGTTGCTACTGTCGACTGTTCAAGAAGGAAAGAGAGATTTACTTTTTCAGATGTTTCCTCTTCACAAGTGTTTTCTATTTACTTTTTAAACTACATAGATCAATATTTGTTGCTTCTCTGGTTAAATAATGTTCTTTAATCATTCAGGAGATGAGAGAAATGTGTTTTATGTGACACACAGATTCACATCTTGGTGAGGTCAGTAGTTTATGTTACTGGTTATGAATGAGGTGTATTTATTAAATATTTACCAGTGGTGCCCTTTATAAGGCAAAGTGAGGCTGTGTTTCTTAATATTTGGAAAAACTTTTAAATGGAAAAGAAACAATCAAACTGTTTCTTTCTAGAAATATGGATTTCAGAGGTTGTTGACTGAGTTCAACCACTTTACTTCATACAGTAAACCATACAAGACCGTACATGACCAGACTTATTGAGGACAAAGAGAAATAACATGAAATAATCACTGTGATAAAATAAAACATTTGAGGAACAATCAGAGAAGCAGCACATACTGTATTAGTTTCCATGAATGAAAAATAGTCTACCTTAATAAACATGTTGAACAGGTCCTGTTTCACCTCAATAGTCCTCTTCTTTTCACCATCATAAACAAGCTTCGATCCCACCGGAGTGTTGCTCTGGGTAATGATGGCTTCATCAGACCCATTGCACTTAAGTCTCAGTTCAGCTCTGGGGGAAACATGTACAAACACTTTGTTGAAACAAGGGCTGCGCGATATATATCGTCTACGATAATATTGTAACGTGTTAACGATGTACAAGCTGATGTTATCAAGTATGCCGATGACTGGGAAGAAAAAAAATGCCTCGGCTCCACGCGTTCACTACTTTATACTTTAGTATAGGCTGCTGCGCGTGTCCATTGAGAGTGCCCATACTGTGCACTAGCATAGCTGCCTAAACAACACACCTAAAGCTGGAAATGAGTGAGGAAGATAAAGGATATTAACATTCATCCATCCATTAAGTTAAAGTAGGTATGTTACAATCACTGCATCATGAACCAGCAACGTTGTCAGAGCTCACCAGTTTGGAGCCTGGGATAATACGCTGAAGCTGCCAAAAAGTGTTTTTCTGATCACATGTGTAGTTTCTGTGATCTGTAGGGGGAATCCACCTGGACAGCCTCTTTTTCTCTCTCTTTTTTCTCTTGTTGGGAAATATTTTTATCATTCCAATGTTGATATTTAAAGTTATTATTCCTACTTCTGTTTATTTGCAACTAAACTGCTTTCTACACTGTAATAAATGCATATTGTGTGTCTAAAAGTAGTAGGAAGGTTTGAGGCCTGTTTGAGTTGCTCTTTTTTGTGTTCAGGGCCTCAGAAGCTCTGCTACCCCTCCCTAATAGTCTGCTGTCACCAGCAGGCCTTCTCAGATCATCCTCAAAGCATACTCATCTTCTGCTCTAGCCCCGTGATGAACCTGTTGCTCATTCAAATTCATGCTTAGGGGTCTCAGCTCATAAAACTGCCCTTTTTGGGTTCATGCTCAGGACACCAGTCATACTGGGTGCCCAATTCTCGATTTACTCTGGTGGTAAAGATAAATCTGTCCAGTGGACCTAGCCACAGGCTACCTTTCTTATGTAGCACAGCCAAAGATTTTGGAAATGCAAATCAAGAAAGTGTAAATCTGTCTAAGCAACAAGTCTGGGGGCAAACTTGGCCTCACTTTCTCCCTCATATCTGGTCAGTGCAAGTGTGGGCAGCTGTAAATCCTTCTCCAGGAGTACCATAGGATGGACACAAGGAGGTTGTTTATGACAATTACTGTGATGAATTTTTCTTACTGTCTTGTTGATGTATTGAAGAAGCTCCAGGATGTTTGTGCCTTTTCAGATAACGTCAGTAGAATTAATGGCAGTTTCTAATGTATGCTAACAAACTGCAGACTCAGCACAAATCTTAGACAAAGAAAGGGAAAGAGTATAAATACCACGGTTAGAAGAGGAGAGAAGAGAAGATGTAGCGACTGTCTTTGTCCGTGTTGTTCATTTTTCCAGCAACTACTAAGGCACAACCTCCCGGGAGGGCTGGATTTTACTTTTTGCTTTTTGTCCTTTGTTTTTTGTGTTTGTATATTTCTAAGTACCAGTAACTTTTTGCAACAGAGCTTGCTCATCGCCATGGATCATCTGGACAGTTTGATTTTATTTGGACTCATACTTAATCTCAGCACGGGCTCTCCTCGGTCGGAGGGAGTGATGAGGAAGGCATGATCAACAGGTTCTTTCTTCCTTTCTGTTACTCTGTGTGTAACTCAGTCTTCACTATGTTACTGTCTGTGTCTTTTTAAGTATTTGTGTGCTACTAAGATGTCTAATAAACAGCCTACATCAGAACCTGCTCAACCCTGTGATTTGTTGGTAACTATGGTTTTAATTGGGTTTTAATTTGCGGTCAAAAAGGAACATGGAGACCCCTAAAATGTATCCTACGCTCTCAGGTCTTCTGTATTGAGTGATTGCTTTTGAAAAACTGCTAAAGTTAATGTGTCAAAAACACTGATTTAACTTATATTTTACTAGCTTCCACGTCTTTTACAAACACATTTTTTTTAAATGTTTATTATTGCTAGCAACAAAATTATAGAAAATATTTTTGTCAATATCGCACACCCCTAAAAAAAATAAATAAATAAATTTAACAAAAAAATAAAAAATTATTGCACACCCCTACTTGACACTGGTTGCCTGTTCACCCAACAAGATGATTCACAGTTATTAACTGACAACAGATTTAGATTTATTGCTTTTTCAAATTACAAGACATCTGGATTGGCACATAATTTCTTGTTATGCCTTTGCCCATTAAAAACATGACAAAAATGCAAAAAATAAATAAATACATTATTAAAATGGAGCATTAGCCACTTGTTCATATAAAAGCAAACAAATTACACAACAGTTTTTATTTATTCTTTAAAACATGTCAGTTTCATTTCCTGTGAGAAATGTAAACCAGCCAAGGTTCAATGAACATTTCCTCACAGGTGGATAGAGCTGAGCTACAGCAAATCTGCATAAATCTTTGTTATTTTTTGCTTGTATTTTGTATTCTTCTTGGGGGAAAAAAATGAAAGGCTTTGAAAATTTGTCCTTACCTGATTTTCATGTTATTCTCTTCCTGCTTCGTCCAGGTTTGATTGTAACGTTGTTTTATTTTGTCAATGATTTCCCTGTGACACACACATCCAGACAATCAGTACCATCATACCTGCATGGCTGACATGACTTTTTGATGATGGCATAAACAAAGAGGTTGCACAGGGAAAAACTATGACATTATGTTTTCTCACTTGCAGCCTTTACAAAGCTCAGAGGGCTTTGGTGCACGTTTCCTTGCAGGGGCCGGATGGTAAGTTTTCACATGACTGGAAAAAAAAAAAAAGGTCAGGAAAAATACAGATAAAAGAGATTAAATATTACAACAGCATTTCATTACTGTTGTCGGCTGTTAACAATGTTATGCTTTCAGAAACTAATTTCACCCATGCAGGACCAAAAGAGGAAAGTTTGCCCTCTTGTGCTCTTTTCAGGTATTGCAACTTGGCAACCTTTTATTTTATTTGAACTGAAACTTTATTGAGCAGCAGTAACAGTGAAGCTACAGATGGTGTCAGCTCCCACTTCATGATGTACGGTTGGAAGAAATTACTGCATTGTCAGTGCGTACCAAAGGAACAATTTTGTAACATTGTTTTTGTGTTAGCATTAGCTCACTTATGCATTATTTGACAGTAAGTGTTTGTGCCGGTACTTGTGCCTGTCTGATGCAAAGGCTATTTAACTTTCTCATATCGCAACTCTGGAGACCGAAGACTGTTGTCAGCAGGTTTAATGACATTCAAAAGGGTTAGACTGAAAACAAGACAAACAATACAATAAAAATATTATAATGAATTTCCACTGAATGACATCCTCATAGGTGGACGTTCACAACTATGATCTTAAAGTGCTGTTTTGTAGTACAGTACTTAAAAATTCAACATTGTTGTATTTTCCTTGAGTTTTTCCAATTTGTGCTATTTTATAATTATACTACCATGATTGTGGGGTATGACCCAATATTTTGTATTTTGGAGTTTTTCCTTGTTCAGTTTGTTTTGTAGGTTTTTATTATGGTCTCATTTCTCACCTCTGTATTTCTCTATTTATTTATTTAGATAAGATAAGATAAGATAGTGTTTATTCGTCACATGCACAGTTATACACAGTACACTGCACAGTGAAATGTATTTTGTACCTGCAACCATATATATACACACACATATAAATAAGAAGAATAAAAATAAAAAAAAGTAATTCACACTATACACTATACTCTATATACTATACACTATACACACTTTTATAAATTATAATATTTACATTGTGCAATAATGGTCCAGTTAGGGCTCAGAGTTGAGCAGACGGATGGCTTGTGGGTAAAAACTCTTCTTCAACCTTTCAGTCTTAGTCCTCAGGCAGCGGTAACGCCGGCCTGATGGGAGCAGGGAGAAGAGAGAGTGTCCGGGGTGGCTGGGCTGTTTTAGGATCTTCATGGCCCTCAGCCTGCACTGCTTGGTGTAAATGTCCTGCAGGTTGGGGAGGGTGGTTCTGATGGTCCGTTCAGCTGAACGAACCACCCTTTTTAGGGCCATGAAGTCCTGCTTGGTGCAGTTTCCCATCCAGGTGGTGATGCTCCCACGCATGATGCTCTCGATGGTGCAGGTGTAAAAGTTCCTGAGCACCTTGAGTGGGAGCTTGAAGTCTCTCAGCCGCCTGAGGAGGTAGAGACGCTGTCTGGCCTTCTTCACAGTGATGTTAATGTGATGAGTCCAGGACAGGTCCTGTGAGATGGTCACTCCCAGGTATTTGAAAGTGTCCACTCTTTCCACCTCAGCACCACTGATGACAAGTGGATGGTAGTCCCTCTGCTGCTTCCTGCTGAAGTCCACGATCAGTTCCTTTGTTTTGCTGACGTTGAGCAGGAGGTGGTTCTCCTGGCACCAGTTCTCCAGGCGGGAGACCTCTCTCCTGTAGGCTGTCTCCTCATTGTGGGAGATCAGTCCCACAACAGCAGTGTCGTCAGCAAACTTGATGATGACGTTGGACTCTGACGTGGCCTCGCAGTCATGGGTGTACAGTGAGTACAGCAGAGGGCTGAGCACACAGCCCTGGGGGGGATCCGGTGTTGAGGGTGAGGGAGGATGAGGTGAGGTGACCCACTCGTACCACCTGTGGTCTGCTGGTCAGGAAGCTGTGGACACACCTGCACAGTGATGGGCCCAGGCCCAGGTCCAGCAGCTTAGAGACCAGCCTGGAGGGAACTATGGTGTTGAATGCTGAGCTGTAATCTACAAACAGCACTCTCACATAGTTCCCCTTACCAGTGTCTATGTGTGAAAGGGTCTTGTGGAGGAGGAAGGATATGGCGTCATCTGTGGATCTGTCTGGCCGGTATGCAAACTGTAGTGGGTCGAGGGTGGTGGGCAGTGAGGAGGTGATGAATGTCTTGATGAGTCTCTCAAAACACTTCATCACCACAGAGGTGAGTGCTATGGGCCTGAAGTCATTGGGGCTGCTGCGGTGTGGTTTCTTTGGGACAGGGACTATGATGGACTTTTTAAAGCAGGTGGGAATCACACACAGTTTCAGTGAGAGGTTGAATATCAGTGTAAACACAGGTGCCAGCTGGTCAGTGCAGGTCTTAAGGACACGTCCACTAATACCGTCTGGTCCAGCCGCTTTCCTGGTGTTTACACGTCTAAACGCCCTCCTCACGTCGCGCTCCGTCACAGTGAGTGTCTCCGCCCCTCCGGCCGGGAGCGCAGCGGGCTGTCGGCTTCCCGACTCGAAACGCGCAAAGAAGATGTTGAGTTCATCAGCCAGAGAAGCGTCGGCACTCACCGGGTGTGTGTGTGGTGCTTTGTAGTCCGTGATGGTGCGTAGTCCCTGCCACAGTCCCCTGGAGTCAGACTGTTGTAGTTGCTGTTCCAGTCTGCGGCCGTAGCGATGTTTGGCCTCTTTCACCGCTCTGCGGACGTTGTATGATGCAACCTTGTAGTCCTCCATGTTCCCAGAGGCGAGGCCGGAGTTGTAGGCAACGGTGCGGGACCTCAGGGCGTCGCGGACAGATTTATCCACCCACGGCTTCTGGTTGGGAAAAGTCCTGATGGTCCTCCTAAGTGAAGTGTCATCAACCACTTTCCCAATAAATCCCACAATAGTTTCCGTAAACTCCTCGATGTCTCCGCCCGCGCTGCTGCGAAACATGTCCCAGTCAGTTGAATCCAACGCACCCTGCAGAGCGGCCTCTGTTTGATCAGACCACCGTGTCACTTCTCTCACAGCAGGGGGTTCCTGCCTGAGCCGTTGTTTGTATTTCGGCATGAGAAGGACAGCGGTGTGGTCAGACTTCCCAAAAGGCGGAAGAGGCTTTGCTTTGTAGCCATCTTTGAATGGAGAATAGCAGTGGTCTAGGGTCCTCTCTCCTCTGGTGGGGCAGTCGATGTGTTGAATCAACTCCGGTATCACCTTTTTCAAGTTTGCACTGTTAAAGTCCCCGGCTACGATGAGAGCCGCATCACGCTGGTTAGCCTGATAGGTGGAAATAGCCTCATGTAGCTCGGATAGTGCAGTGTTTGTGTCCGCCTGAGGTGGAATATAGACGGCGCTGAAGATGACCGAAGTGAACTCGCGGGGCAGGTAGTGGGGGCGGCATTTCAGGGTTAGGAGCTCCAGGTTAGGTGAACATGATTGTTTCAGAAGGACAACATTCCTACTGTCACACCAGTTGTTATTAATCATTAGGCACACACCTCCTCCTCTTGATTTTCCAGACTTACTCGTTCTGTCCGTGCGATGAACACTGAAGAACTCCGACGGCTGTACGGCGTGGTCCGGTATGAGGGGGGTCAGCCATGTCTCCGTGAGACAGATGATGTTGCAGTCCCTTATGTCCCTCTGAAACTGTATCCTGGCCCTGAGTTCGTCCAGCTTGTTATCCAGTGACTGGACATTAGCCAACAGGATGCTCGGCAGTGGCGTTTGGTGCGCTCTGCGCCTCAGCCTCTCTCTTACGCCGGCTCTTTTCCCTCGGGGCCTTGTCCGTGACCTGGGTGCTCCGCGCCCTCCTTTGTTTGAGCTGGCCCACTGGAAACGCAGGATCTCCTGGGGCCAAGCCGGGTCGGGAGAAAAAGGTGTCAGAATACAGCCAGAGTGCTGTATTCTGATATTAAAAAGAGTCTGTCTGTCATAAATGATATGACACAGAGCAGGCGGAATTATAAAGTCGAGAATTAAAGCTAAACCTAATATAGACAAACAAAGCGTAGGAGCAGGTACGACGGCTGCTGACCTCACCGGCGCCATCTTGGATCTTGGATTTCTGTCTTCTTCTGTGTTTAGTTTTCCTTGGCAGCCTCATGTCTCTCTGAGTGTCTCCATGCTTGTATTCCTTCTGTGTTCCCCATGCTTCCCTGTGCGTGGTGTCAAGTTTGTGTTTCTGTTTCCTCGGTTTCACACTTCCTGTTTTATTTTGCCTGTCTCCTGTTTGGTATGTGCTGTCTTAGTTTTGCTTCCTTTCTGTTATTGGTAAGAATGGCAGGATACCACTTTATGTCCGATATGGATATTTTACATTTGGATATCTGCAGATACGATACAAATCTGATGTTTTTTGAAAACTGTTGTTTTTAAATGCCTGGATGCATTTTACATAAGTCATCAGTCTCTCACACAACAGTTGCTCTATCACCTGAATCCTGTTGCTCCTATGTGAGAAGGTGATGCATTGGCTTATAGCATGATACAAATTTCATTAGGGCTGCAACTATCAATTATTTTAGTAATCGAATATTCTATCCATTATTCTATTGATTACTCGAGAAACTGGATAAGAAATACTTTTTTTCATATTAACAGTTCATCTGCATATTTTAACTTCCGTACTGCAGTTTTTCCCTGTGTGAAACAAACAGGGTGGATGGAGCAGCTACAAAGTTCTCTTTTCTTCGCTTACTGATCAGGTGGTTGATGAAGGACCTCCAGCTGTTTCCCAGTAAAGGTTTAATGGTGTTTATTTGGATGCTAGAAACACATTTCCTTTCGCTCCACCTGAGCTCACTGTTTCTATAACGGCTCCGCCCCTTTGCACTGACAGACTGCACATAAATCAGCTGACTGCTGCTGCTGTTGTGTTATCAGTGTTTATGTTGAAAAACTGGGGGCTGCGTGAGCGTAATCTTGTAATGCTTTATATTCACAAGCATTCTCCTAAATACGTTTCTACTGCAGGTCTATATTTAGTCACTAATCAGGGATTAAAGTATCAAAAATATTTTGACAGGGAAGGGGTTGTCATGATCCTGGGCCAGTGGCCTCGTGTTTCGTGTATTTATTTCTCTGATTATGTTAATTATTTTTCTTATTGTTTAGATTCTCAGTTTTAGCTTAGAGTTTAGCCTGGTCACTGCTTCCTGTTGTTCCTGTTTCATTTTGAGTCGTCTTGTATCTGTGTGTTGTGTTCAGTTTGCTTCCCCTTGTCTTGTCAGTGTAACTTGGTTCACTTCCCAGCTGTTTCCACTTGTCTTGTTACTCTTAGTGTCGGGGTTCATACAGGTGCTGGAAATACATGAATTTTAATATTATCCTTTCAAAGTTTGAAAAGTGCTTGTATTTTGGATATAGTGCTTGAAAGTGCTTGACAAATAAAAAAATAAAAAAATAATTATCTGATTGCATAGTTGGGTTATGAAACAGAGAAATAAAATGAGTCACGAGGTCTAAAATGAAAATTTCTCTGCCTGGGCCTGGCCTGCCCCTCTGCATGTGACCTGTCAGTCTGTTTGTGACCTCGCCGCTCCCCCGAAGACAGAGTTGCCATTTTAAGTAGCATTCAGTTGGAGGTGATCAGGCCAGTATATTGTGTCCTTATTTCTCTGATTATCTCATTGATCATCTCCAATCTCATTGTACATCCTGTATAATGACAATAAAGGCATTCTATTATGTTTATTAGTTTTCTTATCATTTGGATTCTCAGTTCAAATGCAAACATATGGGGCTATTATTGTTGCAGAACTTTTGTGTGTCCGTAAACGAATCCTCGTGTGTGCATCACGATCTGTGTCTGTGTTCAGATCCATGTCTGTAATCAGATTTGTAAATGTGCAAATAAATCTGCAGTGCAGATATATATATGCTTGAAAAGTCTTAAAAATTTGCTCTGATCTGAACATGGACACACAGGTCAAAATACAGATTGTGATACACACATGTGGATTCGTTTACGGACACACAAAGTTATGCTACAATAATAGCCCCATACAAACACAGAACAGAGAGCGGTGGAGGCGTGGAAAAACATGTCCACGATGATCCACTCAGTTTTAAAGGGAATCCGTTGCAGCCACGGGGAACTTTTAAGAATCGGAGGGTTTTTTTTTTCTAACTCCTGATCCACTCCAGTCCAGTAGGTGGTGGTAATGCAGCTCTAAGCTGGTTTGGTTCAGCCGCCATTACATCCAGAAGATGAAGAAGAGGATTACGAAGAAATGTAATGCAGCTAATGCAGGTGAAACAATATTTAATTGATCAGATTGCATTTTTTATTCTTTCTTTATATCCGATCTAGTAATTTAGATCAGGATCGGACCGATACGCATACTGAATATTGGATCGGCTCACCTCTAGTCCGTATTGTAACGCTGTCCACCTGTTCTCCCCAGATGCTTCCACTCTCTTCTTGTTACCTCCTGTGCATATATTGTCTATTTTTCAGTTCTTTGTTGCATCATCATTAGTGCTCCTGCAAGCTGTGTGCATCCTTGTTTTGAGTCTCCTCCTTTCTGTTTCAAGGTTTTGTGTTTTGAGCTTCTATCTGCCTTGGAATTTGGGATTGTGGATTTTCTGTTTTTGGACTTTAAGATTCAGCATTAAAGCTCCTTTAAATTCAGCTGTTTTCTCACATGTCCTGCATTTGGGTCCAACCCTGCCTGCCACACGGCCACATCCTGACAGCTACACCATATCACAGAGGGAGCTGTTTTACTTATTACTCAAATAAACTGTTATCCTGGGTCTATCAAACACAATGATTTGATATAGAGTTTGTATTGATGATTCAAGTTTTTTTTCATAACGTTGACTTGCATCATTAGATTAACATGCCTTGAACTTACTGTCATGTTACCAATGACCTTCACTTACACATGACAGTGTGGGACTCCCGTTCAAGAAGAACATTTTCTGGACCTTCAGATTATTAAACCTCTGGGAACAGTGCATAATACATTATTTGGCAAGAATACACCTCTGCATGGTGAACACTTCTATGCTCCTCATTTTGTTAACTGCATCCTGTTTCTGCATCTGCAGGGTTTCAGTAATGATGCAGAGAAATATCTAAGTGCCGACTTGAACTGGAACTTTATTAGGTATATCCTGCTTCAGAACTGCCATAATTCTTCATGGTGCAAATTCAATGAAGTGCCGAAAAGCTTCCGCAGAGATTTTGGTCCATTACACAGTTGCTTCAGATTTGTCAGCTGTACACTGAGTCTCCTTTTCTACATCCCAAAGGTGCTCTGTTGCATTGAGGTCTGGTGACTGTATGCTAGCATGCTGTATGGTCAAAGATGCACTTCTGCATAGCTTGGTAGTAATACATGATTATTTGAGTTATCGCTGCCTTTGATCACCTCACAGTAGTCTGGATATTCTCCTCTAATCTCAACCAGGCATTTTGCTACAGAACACTCACTGGATGTTTTCTCTTTTTGTGGATCATCCTCTGTAAAGCCTAAAGATGGTTGTGGGGAAAAATCTCAGTAGATCAGCAGTTTCTGAAATATTCAGACTCCCCCCATTTGGCAAGAACCATTCCACATTGAAAGTAACTTTAATCACCTGCTTTCTCCATTCTGGTTCTCGGTTTATCAGGTCATCATGACAATGTCTACATTTCTGAATGCAGTGAATTTATGACCATTTATTGAATCCCAAAGGTGCTCTGTTGAGACTGTGGAGACCATTTGAGTGAGCTCACTGACATGTTCAAGAAACCAGTTTGAGATTGAGATCTGCAGCATGGCATAGTATCCTGATGGAACCATCAGCAGACGTGCGCTCAGTTTCTTATAAAGGGAACAATACTTGTGTTATAGACACCGAGCAAGTCAAAGACATTCAGACCCATTATGAGTAAAAGTAACTGAGATTTTTTGTGTTAAAGCAGCTTGGATGAATAAAGCTAATAGCACTCATTCCATTTAGTTTATCAAACTTCAAACTATCAAGTATTCTTCACTCATATGCAGCATTTTTCTGAAATGAATAAATGTGTTAATATTTGAACTAAATAAAGACTGAAGTGGAAAGCAGTGAGGAGACCAGCTGAACATAATACACTGATGGACAAGGGGAAGCAAACCTAAACACACTAGACAAGAAACAAGACATTACCAAAATAAAACAGGAAATGATTTAAACAAAACAAAAAGAGCACAAAACACTGGGCCACCGGCACAGGACCATGACACATATATTACCACTGAAGATGGATTTACTGTTTTATTCCACAAAGACAAATTATTTCATTGTAGCTGTGACAACTTTAAACTTTGCAGAGGTTACTCTGGTCATTTGAGGAAACTGATTGCCTGAAACCTTTTAAGCTGTATCAACAAAATATGACACACAACTTAAACCAACAACTTAAACCAACAACTTAACCGCATTCAATGCTGCACACTCACAGCTGCATTACATGATGATGATTTACATGATTGATGGGAATAAGTGGCTCCAACTTTTTTGCAGATTAAGTTAATGAATTTAATTCTTTTATTAAAACATACTGTTAGGTTTTACAGTGTACATGGCGTGCTTACATTAGTGGAGTAGAACGTGGCGACGGTTTGAAGTGTTCCTATGAGAGTAAACTGAGCCCATTTCCTAAAAAGGAAGTGAAACTGAACAGAAGGTGATGTAAAAGTTGTATGTTTTCTTATTTATAGTTATATGTAAATAGATGATTGTTTGCTCACATGCAAGGTTTTAATAACAGGACATAAAGTGTAGAGGTGTGTGTTGTCTGCTGTGTGTGTGGGGGTGGGGGGTGGCAGGTGATCACGAGGCTGGAATATGAACAGAAATGGAGATAACCCCTGACAGTCTTACAACAGAAGCAAATACACTCTCACCCTTTTTATGACTTTGTGTAACAGTAATAAAAGCTGGACCCAGGGGCAGAGAGGCCACCAGCCTTCATGAACTGATGTGGAGATTGTATTAGCGGTCAGGGACACGTAGTCTGGTCTGGAGCTCTGTATTTGACTTCTTCTTTACATGAATAATAAACAGAACTTGAGATTAACTGAGCACCTCCTGCATTCTTCATCAAACAAACGCACAAATTTTATTATTGGTAATTCAACACATGCTGACCCTGATGTGATGAAAAGGCTGGATTTTCTTTTTTTTTTTTTTTTTACATTTACATTTTTCTCATGAAGGTTTTGCTGATATCTCTTATGTACATCCATGTATAGCAAAATAAAACTTTATATGTTTTCGTATTCCATCTGCCTTGGTAGTCTTTAATGTCATTAATGCATGTGAACATTCACTGAACGTTTATAGCAGCTTTCATGGGATGTTGTCTGAATGTTCAATGCTAGCTGGGAAGCCACTGCACAGAAGAGGATGATGGTGTGACAGACTTTTAGTTACAGTGAATTAGACTCAAAACTGAGTTTGCTTTTCAATGAAAATAATGCTTGTAGTGTCACCAACATCAAGTTATAGCCTTTGTTTATCTCCCTCAGTCCACTAAAGTTCAGGGTTCACAAAAAACTCCATGACAAAGGCTCACAGACAGAAGCTCACAGACAGAAGCTCACAGACAGAAGCTCACAGCCTTATTGAAAAAAGGGACAAAAGCTGAAAACATCCAAAAGTATATTTCCAACTAGATAATTCAAATTTATAAAATAGAATGACTTCTTCTGAGTTTAGTCTTGTTTGAATGTTTCGCTGTATAATTTATGTG
The DNA here is from genome assembly GCF_007364275.1 of Archocentrus centrarchus. NCBI lineage: Eukaryota > Metazoa > Chordata > Actinopteri > Cichliformes > Cichlidae > Archocentrus > Archocentrus centrarchus. Next base: position 3,385,440 of record NW_022060261.1, on the reverse strand, counting down.
TAGTCACATTGTAATGGAAAAAGGCTTAAAAGATGATAATGTAAATTTGATTATATATATCTCAAAATATAAATATGTTGGTTACAACTGTTGGGAGGGGTAGACCTCTGGCGAGTACTTGATTTGCATTTGTATGACTCACAGAAACCTCCTTTACATATGAGAGCCTGCCCTAGACCTGAGGAGAGGGGGGAGCTGAGGGAGCACTGACACAAGCCTCTTTCCCACCAACAGGGTTCGGGAGCCGGAGCCGTGAATTGAACCGTTAGGCACGTTTTCCACCGCCGAAACACTCGGTGTTCAATTCCGGCCCCGCAAACTAGCTGGTCTGGAACCAGGAACACGTGCCAAAAGCGGCAGAAGGGCGTGACTCTGCCGTCTCAACATCAAGTTTTCTACCATATTACATGTGTGTTACATGAGAAAAGTGAAGCGATTTTCACGGCTGTGAATTAGGTTGGGCTCTAAGGCTGAACTTGCTGCTTTGTATCAGTTCATATCACAGATAAAAGGACACAAAGTGCGTACTTGTCGTCTTGCTCTAATGTCTGTGTTTCCCTCTGTGCTGCACACAGATGCTGCAGTAGTTTGGTTTGGACCCTAAAACGTATTTGCAGCACAGAAAGGGGAGCGTGTTCTCCCACGTTTGTGCGCTTCGGCTTCGTGTCCAGACGAGGACCCGCCCACGCTCATACGTAAAGGAGCAGTTCACAGAAACGCGGTGGGAACGCGGGCCCGTTCTTAAGCGTTTCGCCGGTTCATTGGGATCGGCACAGGAACTTGCTCCGGAACCTCGGCGGTGGGAAAGTAGCAACAGAGAGTCCACGGCATTTTCCCTACAGTTTATTGTTCTGGCCAAAGCCTCCTGCTGAGAGCCCTAAAGCTCAAGGCACGCAGCAATATTACATACAAGAAACTGTCGAAAAACCCACTTTTCATGCAGTGTGGGGTGACCATGCAAGATTGATGTAAGGGCAAGTCAAGTTTCACAGGTTGACTTGAAAGTGAACACTCAGATATTATAGGCATGTGATCAGAAAGATTTGGTTCACAGATTTCTATGTTATAAAGAGACAGGCCACTAGACAACACAAGGTCCAGAGTATGTCCATGTTTGTGAGTCGAGCCTTTAACTGATTGAGTGAGATTAAATGAGGGTATTAAATGAGTATTCCAAATTAAATAAAGAAAAATTAAAAAAATAATAATAACAAATTGGACTCCTGTCTATATCGTCCCCTTAGAATTATAAGGTTCTATCTGACATTTTTGACGAAATTGAGTTATTGTCATATTCTTATTCTCTGACCACTTCTCAACAATATGTAAGAGATTTTTTTCAATTATATATAATTTTGGGCATTTTATTCACAAAATAATAAGGTTATATCTGCAAAATCAAGCTTTAACGTGGTGCTATAAGGTTCTATCTGTGAACCAGTAGGAATTTGAAATGTTCACAAGAGAGCCAATCAGGTTGCTTCTTGTTTGTCATGTTGGTGCCCGGCACAATGAGAAGCAAAGGAGCAGAGGAGATGCAAGAGAAAATGTTTCATGGTAAGCTGGGGCTGTTTACAAGACATCTAAAGGTTGAGGATTTCAAAAATGAGTTGACAGCAGACAGAAATACTAATGACAGGAAAACTCTGAACTTTTTTTTTTTTTTTTTTAGATCGTACTGAGCTGTTTCTTTGCACTGTTAGCTACCAAGCTAGCGAGCTAATGCTAGTTTTGTATTGTTTGTCTGTGGTCAGTGCTAACATAAAGAAACAAACAATGTAGTTGGTAATATTGAGAATAGTCAGAGGTCATAATATAAGTTACTATATACTATATAGTTATAAAATATTATTGACTGAAGAATGACTTTAGATTTTAATATATTCTATGACTTAGCAGTGCTACCATGTGAGTGAGCTCTGTCTATTTTTATTTCTGTCATCAAACTCCAGAAGAGCAAATAAAAGCAAAAAACACCAGAAAAGGTACAGCAAAGAAATTATTTGATTTTTCCTGAATAAATACAACCGAAACAAAACGGTTCATTGTCAGTGACATTTTTTATAGCAGAATGATTTTAATTAAAGATCCAAGTTTAAAAAATCTACCTTTGAAGTGGAGTGAGTTTTTATTTGGATTTTTGTACTCAGTGGACATGGACTCAGAATCTAAATGTTTATTCAGTATTTTAAAGAATGCTTTTTCAGGTAGATTGCAGCTTGTAAAATTTAAAAATCTCTGGGCTAAATGGGGGAAAAAAACATTCTGGCAAATTATCCAGAATTTATTTGACTCTCTGTACAAATTTTTTATTGAAATTTGAATTTATTTATATGTCAAAATATAGCCCTCCTAAATTTATGTGTAATGTTTATTTTATTCTATTTATTTATTATAAATTTTATTTTTACTTGTTGGTTTTCATATTGGTTTTCACTTTGGAAAAATAAAGGATGGGAAAAAAAGAGTTATCAGTCTGCCAACATGAATTTAATGAAAAGTTTGGTTGTTTTTTTTTTAATTGTACAATTTTAAAATTGTGTACTAGATGTTGTGCAGCAAGGTAGCGTGGTGGTTAGCACTACAGCCTCACAGCTAGATTGACATCTAGGTCTGGGTTCGATTCCATCTTGGCCCCGGTCTCTCTCTTTCTCCCTCTCTGTGGAGTTTGCGTGTTTTCCCCGTGTCTGCGTGGGTTTCCTCCCACAGTCCAAAGACATGCACTTACTGGGGTTAGGTTAATTGGTCACTCACTTGCCTGTGAGTGTGAATGGTTGTCTTTCTGTGTTAGCCCTGCAATAGGCTGGCGTCCTATAGAGGGTGTACCGCGTTTCTCACCCTATGTCAGCTGTGATAGGTTCAGAAATGGTGAAGTTTTAAACGAAACGAAACTCCTTCAATAAAAATAAATAAATTGCAGGAACCAACCATGACATTATCATTTTCATTTCTCTTGGTTCTCAGTGTGTTTAATCTATGTTGAATTTTCAGAGCTGCTGTGAAAACATGTACACTTGCTAAGATATAATTTTACACGTTGAGTAAATATATATATATATATGTAATGTATATGTAATTATATATACATTTACAGCGTGTCTGCCCCATTTCTCCTCCCACTTTCCGGTCTGTTTCCAAAACTATGGAATAAAGCTGCATATATATGTATATTACATTACTGAAGCACAGAGACAGAGAAAAGGGAAATCTAAAGCCATTTAAGACATAACTTTTAACAGTGTGAGTTTCTCTAAACAGAACCATAAATGCATCAAGTGCTTGGAGATTTCATGGTGGTCATGGTGCAGTTTGTTAATGTTTAATGATCACTTTTAAAGCAGAACCTTGAACAGAGTGGAAAGTGATAACAGTGTGCACTAAGCTTATTACACTAAACTACTTCAGTATTTATTTAATATTTGGGGAAAATAACAAAGCTGTGCTTATTACTACTTTGTATCTAGCACAACATCAGGGCTTTTTAAAGCTTCAGGTACGAGCAGCCTGGCCTTGTTGTAGAGACAAAACACATTTGAATGAGTATTGTACAGTATTGTACAGTATTGTACAGTATACTTGAAGAATGTGGGCAGTTATTTTTACTGAAAGTGTCTAAACGTTAAGAAAAAATGAAATGCTGCTGAATAATTATTAGAAGTTTGGACACACGGTTGTTTTTCAGTGTGTGTGAAAAGTTTGATTTTATGACTCACTGCTGTAAACTGAACTACCCAACAGTACACTTCTTCAAAAACATCATAACAGAAATAATGAACAAATGTTTAACTTGTGATGCTTGAGCTTCACATTCATAAATCTGTACTTCATTTCACAGGGTGGTCCTGCTACTCATACATGCTGATCATCATATTTCTTGGAGCCTTAGTTTTTGCTCCATAGGAACAAAGTTAGTTATGCACTCACTTGTAGTCCGACGTGTCCCAGATGAACATGGTCATCAGACTCCCCAGACAGAGGAGAATGATCATGAACGAGAAGAAAAACTTCAGGAGCTGCCCCCTCATACCTCTCCCCTCCTGGTAGTCTCACCCTTTTCTCTCTCTCCCCCTCCTTGTCCTGCTTTTACTTTTCACAGCACTTTTTATTATCTGTCCTGTCCTGCTGCCTGTATTCTCAGGTTTCTCCACTCAGATTGCTCTGCCTCACTGCACCTCACACTACACTCAGTGATGACTGTTTCTTTTTGCTTCATGTCTGTTTGCTGTTCTGCATACCCATCACTCCCACCTCCCTCACTGTCTCTTGTAGTGATCATAAAATTGAAATCACGTGTTTGTTTAATGAAAGTGCAGGAGGCACTCAATTAACCTCCATTGCGTTTATTTTCCCTTCAAGAGAATCGTTTTGATGTGTTTCGACCTTGCGTTTACTGTCAGGGTGTTATCTGCTTTTTACAACCTCAGGTTTCAATCCAGCCTTTTGATCCTCCAACACCCTTTGCTTGTTTGCTGAGTTCCTGCTTCACATTTTAAGCCAACAAAGAAACAGACACCAAGCAGTTATGTCCCCTTATTAAAGTCTTGCATGTGAACAAACATTAATTTTTTACCTATATGTTATCCATCCATCCATTCTCTTCCGGTTATCCGGGGCCGGGTCGCGGGGGCAGGAGCCTAAGCAGAGAAGCCCAGGCTTCCCTCTCCCCAGCCACCTCCTCCAGCTCATCGGGAGGGACCCCGTGGCATTCCCAGGCCAGCCGAGAGATATAATCATCCCAGCATGTCCTGGGTCTACCACGGGGCCTCCTACACGTTACCCTAACCCTTTATTTCCCACAAGTTCTTTATTTGAGGGTAAGATGACAGCTTTAATTTAATAAGTTTTTCTTTCCCTCAGGCCTGGGCAGAGCCTCTGCTGCACTCACACAGCACCAAATTTATGCAGAATAACTGCTTAATTCATTTTGGCCGCGGCTTTGGTGCTCTCTGAAACGCAGGCAGTGTCCCTGAGGCCTTTGGTACTGACATCTCTTACCTCAAATCCTGTTCGTCTCATGCCAAAAATGTCGGTGACATTTTCTTAGGGTCTTCATGATTCTTTTGGCCGAAGATTCAAACCCAATTAAACCCAAAATATCCAAAAACTCAGTGGGACGAGCAGGTACCTGTGCAGGCTGTTTATTAGACATATTAGTTACACAGAACACAGACAAAAACCAAAACACAGACAGTAACATAGTTAAGCCTAAGATACAGACACAGAGGAGAGAAGAAGAAGAGAAGAAGGAAACAGAAAGAGAGACAGAGAAAGATGCAGAAACAGGAAAGAGAAGAGCACACAGAGAGAGGTGAGCTGAGACAAAGAGTGGAAAACATTTTATATCCGAAACATGATAACTGCCCACTTGCCTTTGACCCCTCCTAATTTACATAAAGTCTCAGCCCATGAAACTTGAGCCCCAATAATTGTCTTTTGGTTAAACCTTTGGTACCTTTTGGATTATGACAGTTCAGACAGGTGTCACAAATGATGAACATTTCTACTCAAACATCTGCTGGGATAACATCGTTAGTACCACTCCACTCAGCCAAGTCTTATCTCACCCCTCCTGGCCAGGAGAGGGTGGGGGCCTATGGAATGTACCTGTCATAAAACACTGCTGAAGTATAACATAGTGTTACAGGTGTCATGAGGAGCAGCGCTCACTCTGGCAACTCTCCAAAAGCCTCAAACACACACACCCAAGATCTAACAGGTCTCACCCTCACCCCAGTGACCCCGAGAACATAAAACACTCCATACATTGGTGTGTGTGTGTGTGTGTGTGTGTGTGTGTGTGTGTGTGTGTGTGTGTGTGTGTGTGTGTGTGTGTGTGTGTGTGTGTGTGTGTGTGTGCTTTCTCTTACTTTGCGCAAGCCACGCATGGTATCTAACACATGAGAATAATGACTCCATGCACCAGTATGAAGGCCATACAGAATATAAAATAGTCTCAGTATAAGTAATTAACATAAAAATAGTGACAATACAAATAACATAGGTGAACAATAAGAGTAGATATGTTCCCATATATGTAATGATAATAGATGAAAGTAACACTGACTCATCAGAGGCCCCTAGGAACAGGGCCAGTAATTAGCCATGGGGAAAGTAGAGTAAAATATTGAGATAATAAATGAGTCCCCTGGCAGTGGAAGAGTGGTCCTCACAGTACCTGGTATGGAATGATGGATGTCCTCCTGCTGTTGGCGGGGAAAGTCTCGTCCAGTATATGACGCAATGTATAAGGCTGCTACCAGTGGGAAAGACCCACCCAGCATACAGTACAAAATATTTAAAGGGCCTCTGATGGCAGTATGGGAAGCAGAGATGATAAATGGAAGTAGTAAAAATATCCCCACAACCTCCCCTTCTGCTCATCTGATAGCTCTAACCTGTGAAAGTTAATTGGCTAGAAGCCCGTCTGTATTTCCATGAAACTTTGATTAAATCCATAAACAGCACAGCTAGTACTACCCAGTCATATGTAAAGTACTAATGTTAATGTATGATGCATTAATTTATGTCAGAGTAATGAGTAATATCACAAACCAACCACCTCCTGTTACCAGTGTTAATTCACTTTTTATATAAATTAATACATTCATATAAAAATGTAACTATGCAAACTTCTGAGTAATTTCAAACTGAATTTCTGTTATTACTGCAGCCCTCCTGCAGTACCTTCACAGCCCACCACGGGGCCGCGGCCCACACTTTGGGAACCACTGTCTTCCAGTGTAAAGTGGCTGGAGGTGTCTGCTGTGGTGATTCAGGCCTTTCTAAGTCAAACTGAGCTGATGTGGATGAAATCATTTGGATGTAAAGGATCCATGTTTACCCACGAGCTTCCTCTGCATCCTGTTTCCTCAAAGGAGACTCAGGAAATACCTGAGAGCAGACTGAGCATGAACACCTCACAGCCTCTCACACTGGAGTCATAGCTGCACTCCTCAAACACTCCTCCATCCTGTCTGCAGGTCAAAGTGAAACTGCTGAGTTTAGCCGCCATCTTGTGTCTCCAGAACATGCAGATTCTTCTGTAAGGCACTCCAGCTGCCACAGCCACAGCCTTCAGATTATCCATAACAGCTGGGCTGGTGGGAAGTTCCTGAGAGTTTAATGGGAGTGTGTCTCTGAGTGGGTTTAAAACAAAAGAGTCTCTCATTTAAAAAATTAAAGTGCAATATAAGCATATGTTCTTTATGTCTCCACTTCATTACATATTCCATATGCATGGGTAACTCTTTGAGACACTCTGAGAGGAGAGGCTGCAGCCCAGTACCCACCCATCACAGCTTAAGTACACGAGCTGTGCACAAATGTACATGTTTACCTGCCAACCAGGTCCAAGACCAAGACCGTACCAGATGTGAAAGCCAAGCCTGAGATGCAGAGGGGCTGTTAGTCTGCAAAATGAGAGACTGGCACCAAGAAGAACCTGCAAAGATGCAGAGGGACAGCATAACTGTGCTGTAATTGGACCACAAGATGCTACATCGACTATAGAGACAATGCCCAGTTGGCTACCACTGAGATGCACCCAGCACCTGCTCTCCAAAAAAGGGAGTAGCTGCCACATCAAGATGGCAGAATCTGGAAAATATGGACTCACATGACCATGCTGCAGCAGGACAAACGGGCCTCCACACCTCCAAGAAGTGGCCACGCCTCAGGCTGAGTGGCACCGTACTCTGTTCTCTGTGTCGCATCCCAACTTCCTGGATCATATCACTCTAACAGTACTAACAGTGCCAACTAGATGTTCCACAGCATGTTTCAGTGTTCCTGCTCACCTGCTCAGGAATGCTGCTGTCAGTTCTGCAGCCCCTCAGCAAGGACAGCTGTGAACCAGTGAAGCTCCTCCTGCAGGTCTGCAGACACCGAGCAGACATCAGTGAGCTCTGCTGTCATCCTGGATCAGTCCTTCCTGCAGGGGGTCACAGGTGGACTGTGCCATCCAGCCCCCACTCTGTCTTTTCCTCAGCTGGCTTTGTGGAACAAAGAACAGCAAAGGTCCCTAGGAGGAGGGGAGGTGAAGGAGCACAGGGGCGCCTAATCAGCGCTGTGCCTCTGTTATTGATATCATATGCACAGCTGTTAAGTACAGAAAATGCTGACTAGAGAAATAATTTCAACGCATTGTTTTGGCGCCCCCCCTCTTGTGAGGCACTCCTATGCACTGCATATAGTGCACATCCACTTTTAGCGGCACTAAATACCACTGACAGTGTTGATATGTGGTAGCGATGTTCGATACCACAGATTTCCTTTCCGATCCAGTACTGAGTACAATTCTAGCTGGTATCGGCGATACGATCCAATACCGATACTTTGTGCGAAAACACCTAATGTGTCTGGTAAATCTAAAACAGTGGTGTAAATCAAATCTTGGCTTCATAACGAACAGAAGACATAAATCTGATTTATTTATTGTAAACTCAGACGCACACTGAGCTATCAGCTTCATTTATTACTCATTTCCTACAAACGTCACAAATCACCTCTTGGCTTTTGGTGGAGCTGAAATAGCTCCACGTGTGACTTCCTTTACATTTTGCTGTTGTGTCTGTGTTTGAGTGAGTGCTTAGGCATTACATCCTCACACATTCCACACTTTACAGGTGGAAGAAAACGTAGTTCCCATCATTTAGGCAAGATCTCAATTTAGTTACTTTCTAACATGTTCTTGTTAAGATACATTATCACAAATGACTGAAGTATTGGAAGTATTGATACTTGGATTTGAGAATCAATTTTAAAGCATAAAGGTATCAGAAGTATTGATATTTCAGTATCAATCTGCACATCATTAAAAAATGTGGCCACATCATGAGAGAGGAGCCTGAGGTGGGCTGTAGAGCACAGCAGTGTACATGATTATTAAGTACTGACATCTGTCTAGCCATTATATGAAGCGTATGACCACTATAGATGATGTAACTGCTAACAGGAAGACTTTAAGTGGATTATTGCTGTTGTGGAGTGCTGTAACAATCATATAATAGCCTGTGCACTGGTTAGGCTAGCTACCAAACTGCTGCTATAATGTACTGTTCTTTGTAGCGTGCTGTGGTTGAGCTGCCTGACCAGTAAATATCCTGTTCTTATCCAGATAATAAAGGAGCACATCTGAAAGAGCCTTCGTCTAACATTAACACAAAACGCAGAGTCAAAGAGGTTTATTTGGACCAGCCAGTTACAGTGTAACAGTTACAGTATAACAGTTAAAGTATAACAGTTACAGTGTAACAGTTACACTGTAACTGTTACACTGTAACTGTTACACTGTAACTGTTACACTGTAACAGTTACAGTGTAACTGAGCCTGTTACATTTCATTAAATTTCATTAAATGTGATGCAAATGATCAGAGGGAGAGAAATATATACATGAATCTTTGCCCTCATCACTCCCAGAATGCTCTGTAAGCTGTAGGATTTGATAGGCTGCTTTGATTTATTTGATAATAATGGTTACATAAAGTGAAAGTTGATAAGCTGCATTTATTTAAAACTTTGTGCCTGCCTGCTGACAAAAACAGTAACATTAACCAAAGAGAGGGCTGTATATAAACATTTTTCCACATCCAGCTCACAGCTCTGCTCTGAACACTGATGATGTTCATTCTCTTTACCAGCAGGATGATTGTTTGACAGCAGGAACATTTATTTTTTTCTGTTGACCAAGAAACCAGCAGCAGCACCAAAAAGCACAGCAACAACTACCAGAACTCCATCCTCTGTGGTTCCTCCTGATGGACCTGCAGGTAGAAACAGGTGTGAGGTGTCAGCTGTCAGGTAGGTGATGAGTGAAGAACAGAACAGAATCCATTTCCTCTTCAAAGTGCAGTAGATTAAACAAATAAATGAAAGAAAAACGTTCAAAATATGAATCAAGTGTGAAATTTTGCATACATACAGGTTTTTCTGTACTCTCATTTAAAAACAGGACTCACACAATCACCACCTGGTTTTTCAAAATATCTGGAGTTACTGATGATGAGATCATATTTATGCACAGTGAGAAGTGATATTGACAATCTGTCACCAAACAGCTGCGTTGACTGCAGTGTTGCACTTCTCCAGGAGAGGGCGCTGTAATCGAATCTCGGAGTAACGAACGTACTTTGGAACATTTGGCTCACAGTGGTTCACAAAAACATCCTTTGCCCTTAACTGCTGCGCTTTGAGCGAGAGCTTAGAGGAGAAAGGTGATATAAGAGAGCTGCTCCATTTACCATTTACTGAGAGGGCTTCCGGTTTGCAGCTTTTAGCTTTCAGACTTGGAGAAAGAAAGAACGGAAAGACCGGAACCCTCACGTCTTGCCTGCCGAGAAGCAGCGGGTAGACCACCTGTGGAAACGGCGCTGAGATGCACCAAAAACTCGGGGTCATGGGTGACGTGGGTGTTTTTGAACCACACCTGCGCTTCAGAAGCTCCACACAGCATCGAAAGGACAGCGCCGAGCATCCCTACAGCGGAGACGAGCTTTGATCGCAGTCAGAGACTCAAAGTCTGAACTTTAACCTCATCACTTTTTAGGCTCGGGATCTGTTATTCACTGACAATACAGCGGACTCACACATTTATAGAAACTCAGGGCTGGATCAGAAACAGATTCAAACTCATCTCTGCTGCACTGATGTAACCTGTAACTCTGACCATGAACACAGCCTCTGTGCACCAACACAGAGCTTTACTGTAAATACAGTACAGCACACTGACCTGTTTATTACGTACTAAACTGCAGTATTTTCATACAATCTTTGAATTACTCAAAGTCAGCATACTTCAGTTTGTTTTCCAGTCCTTACCTTTAATTCTAACCTCTCTTCTTCCTCTCCTGTCCTCTTTCTCCATCTCTGAGTGAACTTCTCTCTCTTTGCTCTCCCTGAAATACAGCAGCTCTTCTTTTAGCTCGCAGACACACTGTGAGACAAACTGCACACACTTTGTGTGTTTGCTGATATTTGTTGAGCATTTAGAAACGTTGCATTTACCTGCCACACGTTACTCCCTTTATGCTCGGTCCTCTTCAGTAGCGCTAGCTAAGCTGTTTATGTCCCACGAGCACAGCTTACAGACTCGGTCCGGCCCGCTGTAACCCCTGATTATAGCGCTATAAATGAGACATTATTTATATGGGTTTGCATATTTAATCCCTTTGTACCCGATAAGCCCCCGTGATGGAGGATACACCAGTATGATTGTCTCTTACATGTTATTATTCCTCCGTTTAGGCTCAGAGCACTTGATGTTCGACGGAAATACAAACTTTACTCAGACGTGTTAAACCTAAAGTAACGAGTCTGTTTGAAAATGTAAGAAGTAGAAAGTTCAGATACTTGTGTAAAAATGTAGGGTGTAAAAGTAAAAAGTACTCAGAAAAATAAATACTCAAGGAAAGTACAGATACCTGAAAAATCTACTTAAGTACAGTAACAAAATATTTGTACTTCGTTACTGATATTTGTATTCGTGTGATAAAAACGTTCACAGAACTGTGAAACGTAGTCCAAAACATTGGTTTTAACAGATTGCTCTGGTGACAGGAATTGTTCTTTTAGCAGCTTTAGAGGACCCCGCACTGAATGAGCAAAAACAAGTTCCGCCGGGCTAAAACCCAGAGATTCTTGTTTAGCTTCTCGTATTGCAAATACCATTAAGGGCACTCCCTCCTCCCATCCACAGTATTTCTGCAACATAGACTTTAGAGTCTGGTGCCACCTTTCCAGAGCTCCCTGTGATTCGGGGTGATAAGCACTAGAAACAATGTGCTGAACACCTAGCGTTTGCATGACCTGTTTAAAGAGTTTTGAGAGAAAATTGGAGCCTTGGTCTGTCTGGACTATTTTTGGAAGGCCAAAGGTGGTAAAAAACTTTGTCAAGGCCTTGACAACTAGAGGAGCTGTAATTTGTCTGAAAGGGATTGCTTCAGGCAAGCGGGTTGCAGTGCACATTACTGTTAGCAGGAATTGATTACCAGCTTTTGATTTTGGCAATGGGCCAACACAGTCCACGATCACATGCTCAAAGGGCTCACCAAGTGCTGGAATAGGATGGAGGGGCGCAGGAGGGACTACCTGGTTTGGCTTTCCTGAAATCTGGCAGATATCACAGGACCGGCAAAACTGCACCACATCCGCTTTCAACCTGGGCCAAAAAAAATGGCTGAGAACCTTGTTGTAAGTCTTTGTGACCCCAAGGTGACCAGACAATGGTTGATCGTGTGCAAGGGACAAAACATGCTGGCGATAGTCAATAGGAACCACAATCTGATACACTGCACACCAATCACACGCTGTATCTTCCAGACCCACGTTACCCTCAGACCTTATTTTTGCTGCGCGGGAGGTCCACTTGCGCATGAGGACCCCATCCTGCAAGAAATATGTGCATGAACGATTTTGGCCTCCTGTTTGAGACAGTGAAGTAAAACATTTAGTCAAAGAGGGGTCGGCTCTCTGGGCAGCAGTGAGGGCATCATGTGTTGCAGGCAATTTTAGCGAAGGTGCGCTGGGGGGTTTCAATTCTAAAACCTATCTCGACTCCACACACTCTCTAGTGTCAGACATGTTGCCATTTGAACCTGATAGGGTCTCTTCAGTCAATGTTGATGACAGAAATGAATCTGCTAAATCTTCCTCTGCCATGCGTCTAGTCTGAGCCCTGGTCAGAGCACTAGCAGAGAAGATAGAGGGATAGCATGTTGACAAATCATCCGAAGTGATTTCTGGTGTGTCTGAATATTCAGGTGCAGGATATACTTTCCCACCAGCAATGTCATTACCCATGATCAGCTCAATACCTTTGATAGAAAAAAAAAGGGCCTTACAGCAACATCAAAAAACCCACTAACCAACTTAGACCTTACATGCACCCGATGTTGAGCCACTGGCGCATAACCCATTTCCACGCCCTGTACCAGTGTAGAAGCATGACAAGAGGATGATTCACTCAAGGGCAACACATTAGCTAGAATCAATGACTGAGACCCACCAGTATCTCTCAAAATTCTTATAGGTCGCTCATCCTCGGGCTTACCCGTTAGTGACACAAATCCCTCACATATGAATGGATCAAAGCATGGATCAGGCATTTCATTCTGTCTCTCCTTACTGTCCTGGGTTTGAACAGTTTTGATTAACCCAACCCCTTTTGTTTGTTTGACCTCAGCTGATTGATGCTTCCGCTTTAAAGCTAAATAGTCAGCAACAACATGGCCCCACTTGTGACAATAATAACATTCCCTTTCAGTTTTTGAAGCAGGGGAAAACAGTTTACGCTTGAGGAACGGGGAATCTTTATTCTGAGGACCTTGTGTGGGAGTGTCACACTTGTTAGCAAACACACTTTTATGGGTTAAAACAAATTCATCAGCAGTTATTGCAGCAGCCTTCAAAGTTGATACCTTCTGTTCATTTAAGTGAACCACAACTCTTTCAGGAATACAGTTTTTAAAATCTTCCAGCAGTACCAACAGTGCATCCCAGTCAGAAACCTTACTCGCTGCACACCATCTATCAAAGAGAGTTGTCTTCTCTCTAGCAAACTCCACAAAAGTTTGATTTGTAGCCTTCTTATGGTTACGAAAACGCTGTCTATATGCTTCTGGCACCAGTTCGTAGGCAGCAAGGATAGTGGATTTGACAACATCATACTGCAAACTATCCTCAAGTGACAAAGCTGAGCACACGTCTTGGGCTTTTCCTACCAATTTACACTGAAGTAACAGAGGCCAAAACTCCTTGGGCCAGTACAATGAGGTAGCAACACGTTCAAACACAGTAAAATAGGTGTCAACCTCGGACTCATGAAATATTGGTACCAGCACAATCTGTTTACTTACATTGAATGAGCCTGGGCCAGCTGAAGAAGTCCTAGATCCTACGAAAGACCCCATGGTAGGTTCTGTGGAAGGGCCTGGATCATGCCTAATGGAGCCAGATATAACAGACGGAGGCTGAGCAGCAGGGTTGGAACTCTGTGCCTGTAGTTCTAGCTGACGCAACCTGATTTCCTTATCAACATGCAACTCCCCATCTGTTACGAGTACTGCAGGTTTCAATTGAGACACACTAGACCTATCAGGAGACCCCAAACAGGGTGAGCCAAGCGCAACAAGAAACCCCTCCTCCACCAATTTACTTGAAACCACACTTTTCAGGTCTTTCTTTAACATTTGCTTGCCTACATCTAATTTAAGATGCACTGCTAAAGACAACAGGTCATCTTTCCTACACTGATTCAACTCCTCCCAAGAAGTTTCTTCCAAGAACATACATCAAACGCACCAGCCGCCATGCTGACCAAACAATCACCAAAACCCAAAAACCTCAAGATGTTCAACATCCAGCAGTGGGATAAAGGATCCCGGATGAGCCCCCATTTATGTTACATCCCCATCAGAGGCCTAGGGGTGTGGGAAGTAACATAAGGCTGGATGGAAGAACATGGAGGCTTTTTTAAGGTGGATTAAAGCTTTATTGCCCAGATAACATAAGAGGAGCAAGATTATAACTTCAGGGAGAGCCAAAGCCAACATAACAAACAAGACAGCCCTGAACTAGGAAAAGAAAACCCCATCAACTACTTAACTAAATCAAACCAAACATACAAACCTACACCTCAGCTCCCTAACAAGTGACAAAAATAACAGGAGAAAAAGGTGGGTCGTCAAAAGAAATGGCAGCTCTCCCCTACCAGCTTCCACAGGGCACTAAAGCAGACAAGAATCAAAAAAAGATTAACAAACAAAACAAACAATTATCCACAAACATAAGCAAACAGATACATCTCCAAAGTGCCTGGTGCACTAATTACCACCCCATGGCCAAAGGCCCTGAGGCACACCTGCAGCCAGCTTATGTAGACCCTGCAGAGCAGCAATTGGCTGCAGGTCCCAGACTCCAGCCAATGGCAGCTGGACAGCAGGGGGAAGGGCTGGGGAAGGGCGGATCCCATGCAGCAGGTCCTGGAAGCAGCATAGCACTTATAGAAACGTCAACAAGGGAATGCAACAGTTACTTCCCACCTCTGGTGTCTGTGATCAGAGGTGAAGCTGCTTCCTGGTTGCTGATGTTTCTTTGTGTGTTGTGTGGATGTTGGAGGCAGACAGATGTTTAGCAGCTGTTGGCTTTTTGGCTGCTAGTCTAGAGTTCAGAGGTCATTGTTAGGGTTAGAGCAGAAAGAAAGACATTTCTGAATCAGTCTCTTTGTCTCTGCTCTCTAACTCATCTGCAAACATGTGGGCAAACTCAATGATAAAGCCTGTAGCTTGGGGGGGGGCTGAGGTTGGTGGTTGTGAGTCTGTCAAACTGAATCCTGCAGTAGCTCGTGGAAACACACTTAGTGCGCACACAAACCTCCATCAGTTTCAGAGTGTGTAACAGATGATGATGATGACATGATGATTTTTATTTATGGATTCAAGTTTAAATAATGTGTTTTCCAAAGTGTCAAAAATCTACCAGTGACCTCCAGCAGCTCTGTGACAACAGCTTTAGGGTCAGAGGTCAGTGTTTGGCTCAGCCAGCAGGAACAAAGACAGAAGGTCTCTGAGATCCAATCAAATCCAAGACTCAAGTTTCTTCACCATGAAACTCACCTGTACCTGTGAGCCGGTCACTGTGGTAACAGCACTCTGTGCCACCTAACCACACTACACTGTATACACACACAATACACATATACACACACGAGCTTCACACAAAGCACTTGAAACAACAGAAGCTGACAGACTTGATTTCAAACAGCTAAAAGATGCTGATCAGTCGACTGTAACGTGTGCTCAGCTGATCAATAATTTAGATAATTGTTGCATTAATTTCTGTAAATTTACAGTATTTAATCCAGTTGTTGCTCAGAAAAGCTGTTAATTATGGCTTTTATGAATTAAGAGAAGTCAAAAGGCTCACTGATGATTTTAGAATAAGAGTGTCACCGTGATCAGGACCCTCCAGAGTTCGGAGAACCCGGCACAGTCCAGGCAGCAGGTCTGGAATTTGGGAACTCCTTCACAGAACAGCATTCCTGCTCAGCTCAGGGATTAAAGGCTGAAGCAGGAGGACAGCCACCTCTGTAACACAGCAGCAAAGCTGCAGTATCATCATCATCATCAGACAGACCTGCTGAACTGGCAGTTATTTCTGTGGTTTTTCTTCTTCTTCTTGCTCTTCTTGGTTTTGTGATCTATAAAATCCCCCAAAACCTAAAAAACATAGTTTTCTGCTGTGAAGACTGAAGAGCTTCTTGAGTCTGCACAGATGATCTGAAAACAGAAACTGTCATGGCCGGGGAGGAAATGGACGTGGAATGGCTGACACGAAGGACTCCAGAAGTCAGCGTAACTTAAAAGGGATTTTTTTCAACGGGGAAAAAACAAATACAAAAACCTTGGAAGGGAGACGACGGGCAGACACAGGGAACACAACATCACATGCAGGCACAATAACGTCAACGACGCGACAACGAACACATAGAAACTGAGGGCTTAAATACACACTGGGTAATCAGGGGAAGAGGAAACAGCAGGGAACAACAGGTGAGGCAAATGAAACTAATTACACAGGGGAAGCAAAGCTAAACACAAAGCACAGGAAAACCAGACTGTCAAAATAAAGAGGAAGTGACTAACCAAGGAACATGCTGACTAAACACGGGGAACAGGCACAGACTCAGGACAGAGACGCAGACTAGTCACAACACTAGGAAACACAAGACAACATACCGGGAGGACACACTCAGGAAATGAACTATAACACAAAACGCTGGGCAAACGGCCCAGGACATGACAGAAACGAGCTCTCCTGAACATCCAGCAGACTCAAACTTCCAGAATTAGATTTTAATTTCTCATTTGAAACATAAATGAATTCATATCCTGTAATATCAGAATCAATGAGTGTTTTTGTTCTTTATCTTCAGCTCTTTGCTTGGTCTCATTGTAGATAAAGTTTTGTAGATTATAGATAATCAATAATCTGCTGTTCAGGATCCATTGATCAGCTACACCTGGATAACATCTGGCTCAATTTGGGATGTTTAAGGATTGTGTAAAATGCATTTAACCTAAAGTTTAGTAGATCTCTGTGATGTTGGTATAAAATATTTACTTTATAATGTTTCTGAGTTTTTTCCTTGTTAAGTCCAACACACTGGATAAAGTTTGTGTGACCTCCCTGTTTAGTTGATGTTAGTTAATCTTTGTGAGTCAACATATTTGCATAATCTTTTATTTAATCAGTTTATCAAAGCTTAAAAACTGTAACAAGATTCTAAAGGATCCTGTAGCTGCAGACTCTCCTGATCCTGAAGCTTCCAAACTGCCTTTAATGTAAATGATATAAAGTTCTTCTTCATGTGATCTTCTCTTGTCTTCAGCTTTTCTTTAATAAAGATTTACATGTAAACCTGCTGAATGGTTTTATTTTGTTTATTTCAGTGATTTTGCAACATACAGATGTTAAAGGTTTATTTATTTTTATTATTATTTTTATCAGAAACTGTGAATGTAAACCTTTCTGTATCTGTTCCTGTAATAACACACACTGAAATGCATCTACAGGGGTTGGACAATGAAACTGAAACACCTGGTTTTAGACCACAACATCCCTTTCAGACAGCTTCCTCTTGCATCCACAGTTAATCCTGTTGGATGTGGTTCATCATTCTTGGTGGTATGCTGACATTACCCTGGATACCGTGGCTCTTGATACATCACAAAGACTTGCTGTCTTGGTCACAGATGTGCCAGCAAGACGTGCACCAACAATCTGTCCTCTTTTGAACTCTGGTATGTCACCCATAATGTTGTGTGCATTGCAATATTTTGAGCAGAACTGTGCTCTTACCCTGCTAATTGGACCTTCACACTCTGCTCTTACTGGTGAAATGTGCAATTGATGAAGATTGGCCACCAGGCTGGTCCAATTTAGCCATGTATATCCATGAGGCCAGATGACACAGCATCTTAAAGAGTCAGTCATGCTGCTATAGGCCTAAACTGCTGGGGCAGAAAAACCAGAAAGATACACTGGGATAGGTAGGTTCAAAAAAATCATCTGGTACTGTGTTCATTATGAACACCTTATGAGGTTCCAAAAAACACCTCAGCAGAGCAGCAGCACATTTAAAGCCTGGAGAGCACTAGGGTGGGTAGGGGAGGGGCTGCCAGCAGGATACTGTGATGGTCACACAGCTTCCAGACCAGCAGTTCATGATAATGTTCATGATAAGATGGTACAGTCAGCCTTAGTTGCCAGGATACCAGTTCATACAGGTCACAGGGCGGGGGTGCAGAGCATCTGTTTACAAACATCTCCATGGAGATGATTTAGACAGACAGCATCCAAGGCCGTCTGGGAGCCAAACTCCAAATACTGCAATTGTTTTGGTTCAGGCCGTCATAACTATTTGCTGACAGACTTACAGTTTTCTGTTACCTCTCAGAAGTCCAATAATCCAAATTTGGTTCTACTCCTCCACACAGAACAGAGACTCCAACACTCCTCCAGATGTAATCCACTTTGATTCAGCTCTACTGAGTCTGATTGAGTTCGTACTGTTTCTGCATCCCTCATAGGCAGCCTTACTAGGGCCTGAACAGCTGCCCAGAAACCAGGTATCCCCAGGTCCAATTCGGGAAAAGAAATCCTGGTATCAATGTAAATGCCACGTCCACACAGTGCAGCCAGGAACGTTATCTTCCATCCCCACAGGAATCCATAACATAACCAGCCGGGTGTGTAGCCCGGCCAGAGGAAAGAGGGTTCCCCTTCTCCCAATCTCCTCAGTAGTGTTGAGAGACCAGCTCAAAAAAAAAAAACAGAGTTTTTCCTTCCCACTGTCACCAAGTGCTGCTCATAGGGGGTCGTTTTGGGTTTTCTCTGTATTATTGTAGGGTCTTTACCCACAATGCAAAGCACCTTGAGGCGACTGCTGTGATTTGGTGCTATATAAATAAAACTGAATTGAATTGAATTGAGATATATGACAGATGTGTCTGAAGAGCAGATGAAGGTTTGTGGATAGTCAGTCTGTCAGTGCTGCTGAATGACCTCTGACCCAGGTTTAGTAAAGCTGTTAGTGTGTACCTCTGTGCTCTGATACTGCATCACTGCTGCACAGAAACACAAAGCTGTGAGTCAGTCCTGGTTACATTAAAGAAACATAAAACACTCAGAAAATTCTGCAACGACATTCAGATTCATTTAATTTCATCCTGAATTTAAACAAAATAAAATCAGTTTAAAAATATTTTTTCCTATTATAATTTTTAAAATGAGGACATTTAAATGTTGGTTCTTATGGGCAAATGTGGCTCTCTGGGCTTTCTGTGGAAGTTGCCGGTTTATGATTCAAATTCACCCTGTGAATACACCAGACAGGTCTGTGTCACATCCCAGCTGCCTGGATCATATCACTCTAACAGGACTAACAGCACCAACTAGATGTGCCACAGCATGTTTCAGCGTTCCTGCTCACCTACTCAGGAATGCTGCTGTCAGGTTTCCAAATTTCTACAATTTCTACAGCACAGAATCACAACAAGCAGGTTTTAATACTGAGAGGTCACTGAAGGTCATCAGGGTCACTGTGAGGTCAAAGCTTTTATCAGGGATGATTTTCATGTTATTAAATCTGAACCAATAAACAGATGATGAAGCATCATCACAGGCTGAGATCATCAAACTTCATTTTCTTCTTTCAGAGGACAAACTTTAACTGTTTACTCGAGACCTTCACTCACTTTACATTCTGATTGATCATCAGATCAAACATGAAGATGATGTATTGATGCAGGAGGAGACCAGTTATCAGACATTATTGATCCTCAGATAGAAATTCACAAAACTCATCATTAAAATGTTTTCTCCTCCTTCCAGCTGTGTGTGTGTGTGTGTGTGTGTGTGTGTGCATCCGTGTGTGTTCAAAAAGATCCAGCAGGTGGCAGCAGAGGAGCTTCATTCTGCCCAGCAACCCACGACTGTTTTCATCTGACCTTTGACCTTCAACATAACAGGAGAGGAAACAGAAATTAAATATGAAAAATATGAAGTTTACAGGAGAAACAAACCTCTGAGAGGCAGAAGAAGAAATCTGTAAATGAATGACTTTAATTATTGATGTTAAAGTTCATCAGTGAACTAAAGTGTCTCAAATCTTCCAGAATAACCGAGTGCATTCAAACATTAATGTGACCTTTAGAGTCAGCTGCTCTCAGGCTGTTTGTACTGATGTGTGACAGCAGGACGCTCTGACCCCTCACAGGAACGGGGTCAGAGGTCACATTTGTCCTCCATCTTGTCTACAAGTGAAAGTGAAACTGCTGAGCTCATCCTCCATCTTGTGTCTCCGTGAAGGGAGAGACTGATCCCAGGTCAGTTACACATATACTTTTATAGGACAGCTGTAAAAATGAAAGAATCTGGAAGAACAAGTATGACCGCATGCTGCAGAGCAGAATTATCTGCTGACACCGGTCAGGGCTGCTGCTGCTCTCCTCTTATTCAAATGTTGGTGTCTTGGAGCCTCAAGGTACAAGGTACACAAATACAAGTTTTAATGTTTTATGAATCAAAAATACATGATTAAAATGTCACAAAGGGGAGAGAATCACACATATGCCACATACAATGATCAGTTTTTATAAAAATTACATATTTCACAGCATAAGAAAAAAAATGACAAATGCAAAAACTGAAGCATAAGACAAAAATCTTATTTTTGAAAATCATGTTTTCTTTTTACAAACAAGCAAAAAAGTTTTCACAAATTTTAAAAGCATAAAACGGTAAATAAAGTCTTTACAAAATCAGCCAGGCTTAGAGCAGGTACACACCTTTAATTTTCCCACAGTGCCTCTGTGTCTCCTCCTTTATGCTGTTCAGTCTCAGACACACTATCTCACGATCTTCTGTCCTCAGCTTCAGCTGCTTCTTGTCATTCAGAGATGTTTGCCTCCACTGCTCTGCTCCGCTGTGTTGGATCAGATCCAAATGGAGAGGTTTCTGTGCTCGGGTACAAAGGCCTCTGTGCCAGTTTATCAAAAAATATCTTAAAGAATTACATTTTTTCAAGCGGGAAATCATGTGAATGTAGTGACAGGGGGCCCAACAACATCGATCACTGCTGGTACAAAGTGCCTGTAAGGCAGTTATGGAGCATCTTCAGGATCTGCCGACTCTCGGTCGTCCATCTGTACAGCTGCTCAGCAGTCCTGTTGCTTTGCTGAGTCTACATAGCTGCTTTGCATACAGACATTGAAAGAGTACTGGATTATTTCAAAAGCTCTGTGCTGTTCACTCTGAAGGTAATAAAAATCCAGGTGTGTTTTTGATTGGCTCTCGATTCATTCCATGTGACTGACTTATGATTCGCTCTTTTCGCCCCCGGCGGAATACGCACACCTTACTGGTCCGTGTGCCCAGGTCTCGCAAGGCGGGGCTTCGCTCACTGAGGTCCGAGGTCTCCAGTGCGGTCAGTCATCTCCCGACCGTCTCCAGTGAAACTTCCGGCTCTCAGCGCAAATTCTGATTGGATTCAGAGTGCCAACAGTGGTACTTCTGCAAAAAATGCTTCTCAACTACAACGGCTTCGGTGCACCGACCCGCCGGCGTCAGCCTTTCAGACGGATTTTTATTTCTGTTATTTTGTTTAGACGGAATAAAACATAAACACATAAAATTAAATAGCGATTTCCACCACGGTAGGCCAGAGATCCCAGCCAAGAACAGTTCGTTCTGGGTATGTCTTTATCACTAACAGGATATTAATAACAGATGCCAGGACTCTGTCGGGTGGCGATGGCCAGCCTGAGGGAGACCAAACAAACGATAAAGAGAAACTCCGAGGTCACGTCAAGACGCAGCTGTGGAATCCTTTTTCTCTGTCTTGCACATTTCTTGTTTTGAATAATGATGCAACAAGACTGATGAACTGTGACTATATGAAACTGTAGGCTGAATTAGAATGTGCCAGTACTTCATGCCATCTCACACAGGCATGGCATGCAGTCTGGTCCAGATATCTGTAAACTGTTTGAAATGGCTTAGTTACATTTAATAATTGGACTCCTTATTCCGTTGAATTGTCTCATTCCTGTTTAATAAATGAACATGCAGGAACCTGGGGGGGATAAGCTGGTTTTTTAGGTTCCTTCACTGCATGTCTTTGGACTGTGGGAGGAAACCCATGCAGTCATGGGGAGAACATGCAAACTCCACACAGAAAGGCTCGAGCCAAGGTGGAATCAAACCTAGGACCTTCTAGCTGTGAGACAGCAGTGCTAATCACCACACCGCTGTGCTACCATAATAATATTTTTCTCTCTTTTGGTAAACATCAAAACTGGAAAAAGAAAAGAGTCCACACACCGGCAAAGCTCCTTAAAAATATTTATTCCAAACAAACCTTAATAGTGAGTGATGTTTCAGGCCACAGATTGCCCTTCTTCAGGCTTAACAGACAATGCAGGACTAATTGTATACATACCAATATCCATTATACCAATTCTTACAAAAAAAGATTAGAACCCAATAAATTGCCATTCCTATAAACAGTAATATCAAGAAAATTCATTTTGTTAGCATCATAATGCATGGTAAATCTCAAATAATAGTCATTATTATTGACAAAGTTATAAAAAATCTTTAATTAATGTCTCAGATCCAGACCAGATGAAAAAAATGTCATCTATGTACCTTTTCCAGTAGGAAATGTGAGGTAAAAATTGATTAAGAGACTGATTGAAAATTAAAATTTTCCCAAAGAAACCTATGTATAAAGATGGAAAGCTCGGAGCCATTTATGCACCCATGCTTGTACCTCGAATTTGTAGATAAAATTCTGACGCGAACATGAAAAAATTGGAAGTAAGGACAATTTCAATGAGATCTTTAATACAATCAGTACTGGGTATCAGTTCAGGGCAAGTACCAAGGAAAAATTTAAATGCCATTAAACCCCATTCAAAAGGTACATTAGTGTACAGAGATTTGATATCCATTGTGACCAAGAAATTCTGAGTTTCTGACCAGCTAATGGTCTGTATCATTTTGAGAAAATCCATGGAATCTTTTAAATAAGAAGGTAAACAAGTGACCAAAGGTTGTAGAAAATTTTTCCTTTTATAAATATTTTTCAGGAGCTTTGCCGCGTGCGGACCCTTTTCTCTTTTTCTTGCATATATATTTTTTGGCCCAGCACCCAGCCTTCATTTCCATTTGGATGTGTGTGTCCTTTCTTCTCTTTTTACTTCCAGTCATCAAAATTGGGCCACACAGTCCTGAACACAACACAAGGGTTAAGCTAATTAGCATAATGGATAACTTTTTGCTCTTTTTCCTGTCCTACTCTACAAACTTAGTTCAAACCTATAAACCAGACTAGCTGACTGTACTAGGCCTAACACAGGTGAGGTTACTACTTTCAGGAAAGATGTAAATATCAGGAACCCAGACCAAAAAAAAGCGAGGTGTTGAAGGGGACCCATCAGTAACTGCCACGGTGGATGCTAACACTGCTGATCATATTAACACTCCTCAAGAACGGCGGTCCCCAAGCTTTTTTGTATCACGGACCGGTTTCACGGACCACTTTTTAAGGTGTGGTGGATAAATACAACAAAATAAACCCTCTCTGGCCCCATCACCATGTGTAGCACGGCGGCAATTTCTTACGCTCGGAAGAGCTCTAAAATTTCCAAGACCACTGGGGGAAGAGATCCCTCCGAAATAATAACAAATTACTATAAATATTAAAAGGTTCACAAGTTCGAAATGCACCAGGCCAAAGAAAAGGGATCCCTCTTAATAATCCAATAAAATACTTAATTTAAAACAAAAGAAAAACACACAATGAGCAATAAAACCAACCAACTTAATAACACCAGAATACTCAGCTGAACAGAAACACTTTAAAACCCTCCCAGATTCGGCCACAACAACTCTACCAGGCCAAGGAAAAGAATTATAGAATACAGTAATAACAATTATATTGAGAGGTATAAATATATGGACTCACCAGTGGCTGGCCTGGATCCGGACCGAAACACACACGCACACACACACTACACACAACGTCACCCTGTGCACAACACTGCTACATGTCACACAAGACTTCCCTCCACCAGGGCGTGGACCCCTCCACCACTGGCTCGCCCACACTAAATCAAAAGAAAAGAACACAATTAAAAGAAACACACCAGATCAGCTGAGTTCAATTTAAAAAAAAGAACACACAGAGCTCACAGGCTCAGGCTATAAAGGCATCTCGGAGCTTTAAGCACCTGAAATAAAAACGTCCAATGAGTGAGACACTGCTGCAACTTCACACTTCTAGGTTAAATGTGCTGGTCCCTGAAGTAACCAGCTCAAACTCGTAGCAACATGCCATTCTCAGCAACAGCTTAGCAGTGGTCCTCATGCACTTTATTCTTGTAAGGCAAAACAATCCTTATTAGGCAAAACAGCAGACTGGTGGGGAAGAAATCCTACAATAGTGGTAGCCACCAATTGACTTGGCTTGAGAGCAGAGAAGACGCGCTCAACCCAGAGACACAAAACCTGTGGTTTCGGATTTTGGGTCAGAGTCGACCAATCAGAACGATTGGACAAGATTTGGGGGCATGTCCAGAAAAGTCACATGACACTGTCTGGTTATTATTGGCTCTGGAAAATCCATTTCATAACATGATTGGACAAATGAGGTGTCAATCCAATTCTGAGGGTCTATTCTGTCATATAAAAGCATCGTAAGGGCGAACTGCAGCGTTACTGTGACGGTATGAGGCTACAAATTCGGAAAGCGCTACAAACGGCCCGCGGGCGGGACACTGCCAGTTAACAGGTTAATTTGTACAGGTCAAGGAAGTCCCTTGAGATTAACATCATGGCAGACCTGGCCAAGAAGGCATAAAAGCTGTGTCCAAATTCAGGGGCCGCATCCTTCGAAGGAAGGACCCGACCTACGTAGACCGGGTCTTTCACAGCACATGAAAGACCGCAAAAGCCGGGAGTGGCATCTGATTCGCTTGCCTTCACCTCAACATCGCTCATGTTGCCTAGCAACTGTGACAATGCAAAGCACAGCTGTGGAAAAGAAGCTGTTATAATGGAGACTGAACTTTTGCTCCTTTTTTAAGCTGTTAAAACAAATATCACGTATTTCTACATCAAAGAATACAGATGATTGATGTTTGAGTGAATGATTGATTTCCAAATATATTAACAGCTCTCTAGTAATACATTAATGTTGAATAACACTATCCAGTCATGATGCTTAACTTTAATATCAGCCAAACCAATTTGCTCAGGAACAAATGAAACACAAATAAACCAAACATCAGCTGTTAAGAGATCATCTGAGTGAGTTATGTCTGTGTTTAACTTTCATTCAGTGGTGAAAGCCAGCGAGGGTTTGAAAAGGATGTGCCGGGAGTAGGGCTGCAACGATTCATCGACGTAATCGATGACGTCGACTACAAAAATTTGTCGACGTAGAATTTCATCGTCGAAGCGTCGTACTTTTAAACCCATCCATCTATTTTGTTCCGCTTATCGTGTGATTTTTTTAATTGCAATACACTACAGGAAGATATGGGGGCAGTGTTGCCTCCATTGTCTGCCAGCAACAACAATACCAACAAAGAAGAAAGTAACAGAACAGCATAACTCTAGTGGAACAGAGAGCAAGGTGGAGAAAATGAAATAAAATGGAGACTGTCAAAGGTGTGGGAGCATTTGACAGAAAACCAAAATAAAGCTGAATGCAGACTGTGCAGAGCAGAGCTGTCCTTCCACGGCAGCATCACTGCAGTGATGAGCGTTTAAAACGCCGGCACCTTGGAGCTGTGACATCAGCCTTGGATGGGTACTTTAGTGCGTCGCTGATACCTGTTAATGTTTGTACAGTAATGTTTCTGTTAGTTTACCTGTCAGAAACAAGCTCTCATGGATAATGTTTGCTAAGCACCACCATTTCAGTTATGGCAGAGGCAGAGGCAGACTGCAACAACTCGCTCCATAAGGAGGTGGACCCCAGAAATGGAAGATGTCCTCAGAGACTGCTACAACACTACGGACTGGGATGTGCTGCTAAGCCCTCATAGTGAAGAT
Source organism: Archocentrus centrarchus (assembly GCF_007364275.1). NCBI lineage: Eukaryota > Metazoa > Chordata > Actinopteri > Cichliformes > Cichlidae > Archocentrus > Archocentrus centrarchus. The sequence goes on along the minus strand of NW_022060261.1, from coordinate 3,359,320 downwards.
ATAGAGGGGATGACACACTGTCTGACGGAATATCTCAACTTCTGTGCAGACATTGTATCCCCTACCAGGAATGTACGGTGTTACCCTAATAATAAACCATGGGTAACACAGGAAGTCAAAGCCATCCTCAACAAGAAGAAGGCCGCCTTCAGGAGCAGGGACAGGGAGGCAATGAAAGCAGCACAGCAGGAGGTGAAACAATGCGTGAGGGAAGCAAAGGACATCTACAGGAGAAAGATGGAGAAAAAGCTGAAAGAGAACAACATGATGGAGGTCTGGGAAGGTGTGAAAACCACCACAGGCCACAAAACAAAGACCAGAGCTCAGGGGGGGACAGTTGAGAGGGCAAATGAACTGAACAACTTTTTTAATCGGTTCAATCAGCCCGTATCCACCCCACACTCCTCCTCACTGCAGTCATCTCTCCTAATTCCCTCAAAACACCTCCCTCCAGACAACACAGCACCCCTGCCCTCCCCCTCCGACTCCTTCTCCCCCATTACAAGAAAGCAGCGGGCCCAGACAATGTGTGCCCCCGACTGCTGAAGACCTGCGCTGCTGAACTGGGTGACCCACTCCAACGCATCTTCAACCTCAGTCTGCAACTGGGGAGAGTGCCCACCCTGTGGAAGACATCCTGTATCACACCAGTCCCGAAGAAGAACCGGCCGAGCGAGCTGAATGACTTCCGACCGGTGGCACTCACCTCACATCTAATGAAGACGTTGGAGCGGCTCTTCCTCAGCCTCCTCAGACCCCAGGTGCAACATGCCCAGGACCAGCTGCAGTTTGCATACCAGGCAGGCGTCAATGTTGAGGACGCCATCCTCTACCTACTACATCGAGCACACTCTCACCTGGATAAGGGGAATGGCATGGTGAGGATCCTTTTCCTGGATTTCTCAAGAGCCTTTAACACCATCCAGCCCCTCATACGTCAGGATGAACTAAACAGGATGTAGAGTGGACCCCTGCCTGGTCAATTGGATCTCCAGCTACCTCACCGACAGGCCGCAGTATGTCAGGCTGAAAGACACCATGTCTGACACTGTGATCAGCAACACCGGAGCACCCCAGGGGACAGTGCTGGCCCCTCTTCTCTTCACCCTCTACACTGCAGACTTCTGCTACAACTCTGAGCTGTGTCACATCCAGAAGTTTGCTGATGACACAGCCATTGTGGGGTGTATCAGGGATGACAGAGAGGAGGAGTATAGGTACCTAGTGAGGGACTTTGCTGTCTGGTGCCACAGGAACCACCTGCAGCTCAACACCTCAAAGACCAAGGAGCTGGTCATTGACTTCAGGAAGTCCAGACCAAGGTCACGACCAGTTCAAATTGAGGGAGGTGAGGAAGAGACTGTAGATGCCTACAAGTACCTTGGACTGTGGCTGGACAGCAAGCTGGATTGGATGAGCAACAGAACATCTGTACAGGAAGGGGCAGAGCAGGCTGTACTTCCTGAGGAGGCTGCGTTCTTTTAACATCTGCAGGAAACTCCTGGAGATGTTTTATCAGACTGTTACAGCGAGTGTCCTGTTTTACACCATGGTGTGCTGGGGGGCAGCACAACCAGGAAGGACACATCCAGGCTGGACAAACTGATCAGGTGGGCCGGCTCTGTAGTCGGCATGAAGCTGGACTCTCTGGTGACAGTGGCAGAGAAGAGGACTACGGACAAACTACTGGGCATTGTGGATGATACCAGTCACCCTCTGCACACGGTCATCAGCAACCAGAGGAGTCTGTTCAGTGACAGACTGCTGCTTCCCAAGTGCAGGACCAACAGACTGAAAAACTCCTTTGTCCCTCACGCCATCAGATTGTACAACTCCTCTTTGGGGGGGAGGAGGGGCAACAGGAGGACAATGGGGGGGGCAGCCTGAGCCTGAGCCTGAGCCTGACCATGACCATGACCATGACCATGACCATGACCACAATGTAACGTAAAACAGTACTGGACAATGAATAATATCAATGTGCAAGTATTACCTCAGCTGTCTGAAATCTTATATCTTCTTTGTCTTGTTGTGTCTTTGCTTATTATTTATCTATTTATTCTTTGCTTGTATATTTCTGACTGTATATTCTTGTAGATTTCTGACTGTATATTTTCTGATTGTATATTCTTGTATATTCTGTATATTTCTGACTGTACATTCTTGTATGACTATATTTCCAACTATATCTCTGCTTGTTTGACTATAATGTAAAAAGCGCTACTGGAACTTTAATTTCCCTGACGGAACCCTCCCAAAGGGATTAATAAAGTTTAATCTAATCTAATCTAATGTTAGCTAACGAGTGAAGGACAATAGGAACAGCTACCCTGGCTCCTATTTTTTTTTTCTTCACATTAATATCAGCGTTCATTCTGAATAGTAAACCTCTGTATGAACTGAATTGTCTGTAAACTTTTCAGCTGTTTTGGACGGAAAAATCTTTTTGATTTAATTTGAAGCCTTATTTGAACTTTTGGACAGAGGCCATTTTTATTTATTTGCACATTATATTTTCATTTAAAAATAAAATTTGCATTTACTTTAATATGCATTTTTTATTTGATATTTATTGTGATGTTACATTAATGTTAAAAATACATTTGATTAGTTTCAAACTTGTATTTTTATGGGTCATTATTTTAATTTTGAAAAGACAACAAAGTGATGTTAATAGGTGAGTTAAGATTGAGATAATCGTTGAATAATCGACTAATCGATAACAAAAATGACAGATTATTCGACTACCAAAATAATCTTTAGTTGCAGCCCTAGCTGGGAGTCTCTCCGGGTATGGAGAGCCTCGATTGGCCAGTCAGCTGACAGTTAGCATGGTGAGTTTGTAAAGCAGCGGCAACGGACATCTCCAAAAACTGTGGAGCACTTTTTGCAATTGAGCGAAATCTTGATAAAATGAGCTGATATTTGAGGTTTACACATTTACATTCTCACCTAAAAACATCTTAAATGTTTATTTTGCGTCACAGAAAGAGTCATATTTCAAACTTTTCATGGGATATGGTAGAGCATGAAGGATACACCTGACCCATTCTTCAGATTCGGGAAAAGAAGGACACATTCTTTGACCAAATTTGGAGGAGCCTTTGTTGCCTCAATGTGGCGTAATCAGCCTACAAATGCAGCTTTCGAAGGATGCATCCCCTGAATTTGGACACAGCTAAAGTTTTACAAGTTAAAATCAAATAAAACAGCAAAACTCATAAACAAACATGTAAGAGTCAAAATATTACAAGGATCAGATTATGAAGAGCAGTTACGCTCTTTAGGAGAGCTCTAAGGTCTCATTCAGCTTTAATGTACTCTGAAGTTTATTCCATGACCAAAGTGAGAAATGAGAGACACTTCTCTACCAAGTTCAGAAAAAATCCTGGGTAGTCTAAAGAGAAGCCAAGTGGTGCCCAGCAAATCACAGCAGCTATTTGAAAGAGTTTACACAGGTAAGAAGGAATTTTATCTAAAACAACTTTGTCCATAAAATATACCATCACACTTGTCTCCATAAACTTAATCAAGGCCAAGAACTATGATAAACTGAGTCCAAACTACAAAGTGCTGAGGAGGCAGCATGTATATAGATAAAGTCACCATAATCAAGAATATTTAAGAATGTAGCCTGTACAAGTTCTTCCTAACTGATAATTTAAAACATGCTTTGGCTAGATCAACAAACATGGCAGCACAATGCTGCTTCCTGTCCAGTGCCTTAATATTATAATTTGGTATCAACTAGCAGCTGTTATAGTACTATGACTCAACCTAAAGCCAGACTGAGTTCCACACTGCCATAATAGAAGTATGTCTAAAGACAAATTGATTCCTTGAAGGGGCAGTAATAGACCCTTTTACGGCCTACGTCATCAAAGGATGCACGCACACCCTGGGAACAAAAGTGAACTGCTACTCCATTCAAATCAATAACTAGACTGCACAGCAGTAAAATGTGATTTAGAAGCAATATCAGCATCAAAAAGTCTGGTTTTTGTGTGTTTGGCTGTCAAAATTTCCAAAAGCAAACTGAAGTTGTACCGAATCCCACGGGATCACAGCCATTTGAGAGAAAACGGAGGCGTCTGTGGTTGCAAGCTATCAAATGTATTGATAAAAATTGGATTGAGGAGAACCACTAGGGGCGCGTAATGGAGTAGACGTGTAAACTACGAGGTCCCAACTTTCTTTGCTAAAATAGCTTATAAATCACCCAAAACAGCCCAACTCTTGGATATTCTGGGTTGCAACTGGAGAGTCGACGTTATTTCACGCACTTCTGCCTTGTCTTGAAGCAAAATGCCGTCTAAACCATCTGCTAAAGCAGCGCAAGCTAACAACTCAGAGGCTGCAAGCAAAGTTGGTATAGACCAGGCCATGCTGCTTACATTCCGCGATATTGTTAAAGAAGTAATTCGAGAGGAAAATGAAAACCTGCGAGGAGAAATTAAAGAGGAAATCGCCAGCCATTTCACCCATTCAAGCTGCTATTGACGAATTCACAAAGAAAATGGGAGATTATGAAGAAGGCCTGGAGAATTTGGACAAGCGCTTGGAAGTTGTGGAAACTTGCTGTGTGGACCTAAACAACCAATATAAAAAATTATTGGCAAAAACAGACGACTTGGAAAACAGGGGGAGACGTTGTAACCTTCGCATACTGGGAGTACCTGAAGGAATGGAGCAAGGAAACCCCACCAGATTCATTGCTGACCTGTTACTTGACGTACTGGGTGGTCCTGGCGGTCTGGAAAAGGCTCCACTCCTAGACAGAGCTCACTGAACGGCAGCGGCGGTACACCGGGAGGGACAGCGTCCGCGGGCATTTATCGTGCGCATCCATTACTATCAGGAGAAGGAGCGGATACAACAACTGGCTAGACGGAAAGGCAAGTTGGAGTTCCGAGGAGAGCTGATTTTCATCAGACACCCTCTCTATTTTTAAGATTAGGCTTAAAACTTTCCTTTATGATAAAGCTTATAGTTAGGGCTGGATCAGGTGACCCTGAACCATCCCTTAGTTATGCTGCTATAGGCCTAGGCTGCTGGGGGGTTCACATAATGCACTGTTTCTCATTCACCTTATTTACTTTGTTTATACTCCACTCTGCATTTAATCATTAATTGATATTAATCTCTGGCTCTCTTCCACAGCATGTCTTTCTCTCCCCTCAGCCCAACCGGTCGCGGCAGATGACCCCCCTCCCTGAGCCTGGTTCTGCTGGAGGTTTCTTCCTGTTAAAAGGGAGTTTTTCCTTTCCACTGTCGCCAAGTGCTGCTCATAGGGGGTCGTTTTGACTGTTGGGTTTTCTCTGTATTATTGTAGGGTCTTTACCCACAATACAAAGCGCCTTGAGGCGACAGTTTGTTGTGATTTGGCGCTATATAAATAAAATTGAATTGAATTTAATTGAATCTTTCCCGACTACAGCGCCGACCTGTCTAGGCGCCGGGCCGCCTTCAACGGGGTAAAGAAGCTGCTGCAGAAAAAAGACGGAGTTAGCTATGGTCTTCTTTATCCTGCCCGTTTTCTGATCTCCATCAACGGCGAAACAAAAGTGTTTGACTCCCCTGAGACGGCAAAAAACTTTGTGGAATCTAAGCTTGGTACCTCTCCTGAGTGATCAGTACAGGAAAGGCTGTGAGGGTACGAGACGGTACTGTTAATTTGTTTACACTATGTGGAACTTGGGACTTTTATGTTAAAACACTGCTAATTCTTTAAATGGGGGATTCTCTGTCTCTAGACTTTGGTTGTTGTTTCATTATTATTACTGTTATTATTATTACTTAGCTGATGGTTCTCCGGTTCGACTGAAAAACTTCAAGAGACACTCCCGCATCTACAGATTGATGTCCATGGATGGTACGTTTGTTTGTATTCCTGGGACAGCTGAGCAGACAGTGACATTGGTAGACTGTGTGTAAAACGATCTGCCCCACCCGCCTGAACCAGCATATGTTAGACTATAAACAAGCGCACCCTATGCTCCTATGTTGTTTTGGTTGTTTTAGGAGCTGGTTCTCATCTTTGGAAATGAAACGTACGCCCGATGTATGTTTTCTATTGCACTTTGGTGTTAATGGGTGATTTATAGTTTAGACACTTATTTCTTCTTATTGAGACACCTAGCCAACCTTTACATGGAGGAAGTGGAAAGTAAAGCTCTTGGTTCTTTCAAAGGGATGGCACCTAGCCACTGGTACAGATATGTAGATGACACCTGGGTCAAAATCAAAACCCAAGAAGTAGAAGCCTTCACTCGTCACATCAACTCAGTGGATAAATACATACGTTTTACCAGGGAGGACACCAGAGATAACAAGTTACCATTCCTGGACTGTGCGGTGCTTATCGAGGAAGATGGAAGCCTCAACATTGAAGTTTACCGGAAGCCCCCACACACAGACCAGTATCTCCTCTTTGACTCCCACCACCCTCTGGAACACAAACTTGGGGTGATCAGGACCCTACAACACCGTGCGGAAAGTGTTCCCTCTAAGGCAGAAGGGAAGCATAAGGAACACACACACATTAAGAAAGCCCTCAAAACATGTGGTTACCCCAACTGGGCCTTCATCAAATCAGCTAAGATGCACAGGAATGAAGGCCAAACACAAACTACAGAGAATAGGAAGGACAAGAGGAACAACATTGTCATCCCATATGTGTCAGGCTTGTCAGAGAAACTCAGAAGAATTTTCTCCAAGCATGACATCTCAGTATACTTCAAGCGGAGTCCTAAATTGGTTTCAACTGAAACCACTGATTAAATATGACCCACGCCCCCTTCACACCTGGGCACATGTGTTCACACACATGATCAATAGAGGGTCATAACCACCTCCAGGGGACTACGCCCACAGGGGTTTAAATACCTGGGTCTCTCCACCTTTTGGTTGAGAACTGAAGAAGCCTTTCGGATGAGAGGTGAAACGTCTTCAAGAAACAAAAAGAAGTCCAGTCGCCTTTTTCAAGCTCCAGAGACTACTATGACCTGGATGACTGAGAATCTACACAGACTTTATGAATCAGAATCTTTAAAAATGCCTGAACTGTTTGACACTTTTTTTGAAAAGATGGCGACTCCAACTTTAGACTCTACATTTAGGGAGCAATTGGAAGAACAGATTACCATAGAGGAAATTAAATTGGCAATTAACTCAATGTAGAATGCAAGATCTCCATGGCCAGATGGCTATCCAGTTGAATTTTTCAAGACCTTTAAAGATAGTTTGTGTCCGTTATTACAAGATATGTTCATTGAATCATTTAATTCACAATGTCTTCCCTTAACGCTTCGTCAAGCTACTATCTCTTTATTACTGAAACCAAATAAAGATCCACTTGAGTGCTCTTCATATCGTCCAATTTTGCTGTTAAATGTGGACCTAAAAATATTGTCTAAAATCCTGGCTCTCAGGCTAGAACAATGTTTACCTCATAATGTTTCTTCTGATCAAACAGGATTTATAAAGGGTAGACATGGCTTTTTCAATTTACGTAGATTTTTTAACATATTACACACGGAGTCAACTGCAACCCCTGAAGTCGCCATATCGCTTGACGCTGAAAAGGCTTTTGACCCGGTGGAGTGGGATTATCTATTTTACATATTAAATAAATTTGGATTTGGCTCTAAATTCATCTCTTGGGTTCAGGTACTTTATTCCTCGCCTATGGCGTGTGTTCGAACAAATTCATTATACTCCTGTTACTTCCCACTCCACCGCGGGACCAGGCAGGGGTGTCCTCTGTCACCTCTTTTATTTGCATTAGCAATTGAACCTCTGGCAATTAAGTTGCGAGCAGAAGATAATGTTAAAGGTATTTACAGAGCTGATCAGGAATACAAAATATCTTTATATGCTGATGACCTCCTGCTGTATTTTTCGGACCCTTTGTGCTCTCTTCCCCATGCTCTTGCTATATTTGAATGGTTCAGCACTGTTTCCGGTTACAAATTGAATTTACATAAAAGTGAATTACTTAGTATAAATTCTAAAGCCAGGAAGATTTCATACACAAACATTCCTTTCAGAGTTAAATTGGATTATGTGACTTACCTGGGGGTCAAGGTTACTTGCAAATATAAAGATCTCTTCAAAAAGAACTTTGTACCACTTCTTGAAAATACTAAATTAGACCTTCAAAGGTGGAATAACTTACCACTATCATTAATAGGCTGGGTTAATTCTATAAAAATGAACATATTGCCCAAGTTCCTTTATTTATTTCAGTGCATTCCATGTTATATCCCAAAAAAATTTTTTGTAACACTAGATAAACAGGTTTCTGCATTTGTTTGGAATGGTAAATATCCCAGAATACGTAAAGATCTCATGCAGAGACCTAGATCTGTGGGCGGACTGGCTTTGCCAAATTTCCAGTCTTATTACTGGGCAGCAAATATACGAAATATGCTATATTGGATCAGTCACTTTTCTACGGAAACTCCGTCTTGGCTTCAGATTGAGTCGTCTAATTGTGGCCAGACTAGCCTATCTGCTTTGTTGACCTCCGCTCTCCCTTTAGAAGTATGTACCTATAAATGTAATCCTCTGTTATATAATTCCCTGAGAATCTGGATGCAGTGTAGGAAAAGATTCAGGCTACATGTCATGTCAATTAAAACTCTTATCTGCTCAAACCAAATGTTCCCACCTTCTGTGTCTGATTCTGCTTTTAAAATTTGGAAAAGACACGGATTAAGTAATGTTAAACACCTTTTCATTGACAGGACATTTGCATCATTTATACAACTTATGGAACAGTTTAATATCCCATGTGCACATTTTTTCCGCTACTTGCAATTGCGGCACTTTGTTAAGAATGCATATCCCTCATTTCCTGAACTACCCGAGGAAACAGCTGTGGAAAAAATCATAGGTATAAACATTCATAAGAGAGGAGTAATTAAGGAGATCTACTCTATATTGTTAGACTTACAATCTCCCTCTCTTTCCATTATTAAGTCTCATTGGGAGAAAGATCTTGCAGTTACATTAACAGATGAGCTCTGGCAATCCATTCTTCATAGGGTACACTCCTCTTCTATATGTGCTAGACACGGGCTCCTTCAGTTTAAGGTCCTGCACCGGTTACATATCTCTAAAGAAAAGCTAGCTAGGTTTTATCCAGGGACTGATCCCTTGTGTAACCAATACAGATCAGAAGTAGGTTCCCTTATCCATACTTTCTGGGCGTGTTCAAAACGTCACACTTATTGGACATCTATATTCAATACACTCTCAGAAATATACTGTGAAATTGACCCCTCTGCTCTAACTGCAATTTTTGTAGTCATACCTCCAAATATTCTACTTTCCAAGAATAATACAAATACGGTAGCTTTTGCTACGTTGATTGCTAGACGTCTTATACTTTTGAGGTGGAAACAGGAGGCCCCTCCTACACATGAACAATGGCTTGCAGAGATTATGAGGTTTCTACATTTAGAAAAGATGAGATGCACACTGGCAGGTTCAACTGCTAGATTTGTTAAGGCATGGCAACCATTTGTACAATACATGGAAACTTTCAGGATGAGTACCCTATGATAGCTAAACTACTGATATATCCTTTTAGTTGGCTGTAAAGAGAACACATTTTTGCATTTTCATTTGTCTTTTTTGCTTTTTGAGTGTTTTTTTTTTTTTTGTTTTTTTTTTGTTTCATGTATGGGTTTTATATATTAGAGCGGACAGCGATGTATAAATCTTGAATGCTGTAAAGAATGCGCTGTGAAAATTGATAAATAAAGTTATTAAAAAAAAAAATTGGATTGAGGACACGATCAGAAATGCTCGCGTTTGGAGCGCCCATTTTATATCAGGTAAAGTTATTATCTACTCTGGTTATAGCGGAATGTCAGGTTTAGATAAATACTAATGTCTAAAGTAAACAGCATTAGCTGGTAGGCTAATTGGCTTTTAAACTGTAGTGTGGCTGGCTATTTACAGGTGAGGCATCGCTGCACTCAGAGAGTCCTGATTTTTAAATTCATAATTAATCACACTATACTATTACAATATGCAGTGCCAGTCAAATGTTTGAGCAGACTCACATATGAATGGCTGAGAGTGTCCAAACTTTTGACTGGAACAGTATATAACTCTTAGCAAGCTAGAAAAGCAATCTGAAAAGTACTCACGCTGCCATGCAGGTACAATCCGCTGTGAGGACGTAGCTCTCTGACTTGTTTACAATGACCCGAGCTTCATACACAGCGCTCCTGTTTCCTTGTCTTTGACTTGGAAGAACTTCTGCTTTCAAGACACAAAACTCCGAGTCTGTGTCAGGATATTTGATGTTCGGTACATGGCCGCAAACAACATAATTGTAAGCATCCAGTGACTTGTATGCCCTGCAACTTCTCAATGGCTCTAGGTTTTTCAGAGTTAATTATAGACTACTGAGACAGTGTTCGTTAAAATGCCCAATAATATCAGCTTGCCCACAAAGATCTGTGCTCCAGAGGTTCAAAGCTCTTTTGGAAGTGCAAGGGACCTAAATGATAGGCTGTTTTAACATTGTGACTGATTGGGGTGTTTCTGCATGACAAAAATCATTCAGAATTATTGTAGGCTGCATCAATTCAATAGGTAGTTCCATTTCTAGGGAGGTGCATGCCAGGTTCCTGCCTGAGTTATGGGATGGGTTTTAGAGCTGTTTGTGGTTATGTCATACCTACAGCGTAGAATTATCAAAGAAGCATAAGAAGCAAAAAAATCTCGTCACTCAACCAGCACATTTGTGTGATCAGGCACTATACATTCATCCCTGGCTGGTAAACTTATTTTCAAATTTTCAAAATAATCCTTCCATTCAGTGTTCATTTGAGTTTTTATTCTAAAAATGTGTCAGCATGAATGTTGTCATGTAACGAAGGTACTTCACAAGAAGTTGAGACCAATTTTTCAGAAGGCATTAGAATGCTGAGAACAACGGCCTTACAAAGGCATCCCACTTATACTGAAATACTTCCAGACTCCAGGTGGAACATTTAGGTAATAAACAGGGTTGAAGATCCAGTTTTTCAGTTAAAAATGTCTTGGCTGCTAGTAGGTATTTTCCATCTTTCCACTAGTCAAAAGTGATAGGTCATTTTATTCAAAAGCATATGAATTGATTTAAGTGATTGGTTTCATCTGAAGGCTACAGAGGTGACACTTTGCTTCGGTGGTGTTGTCTGTCCCTGGGAACTATTTTCCATCTGCTTTACAGTCTCCCAGGTGAAGCCTTATTACCCCTTGAGTGTGCAGCTGCAACAACTGGTCAAATTCAGCCGGCATTGAATGGATGACTTTATTAGCTGGTTTGTCATCATAGTAGTGGTTAGTCAGGGCGTAGAGGCCATATGGGTGACTACTGAAGGGCCAGAATCCATACAGGTGCACATTTTCACAAAATCCCAGGGCCATGCTAGCCATCATTAATCCGGTGCTGAGCCGTACTTCCTTCAGGCCCTGAGAGCGCCAGAACTGGGACAGATTCTGAAGGTACCGAGGGTTGAAGAAAACAGGCTGAAGAGGGCTTTCAAAGTCCTCTATTGCATAAACAGCTCGCTGACACACTGCAGTATTTCTACTAAAGGTGAACGGAGGAAGGAGCAGCAAAGAGCTGCCATACTGGCGAAGACTATCTATGAATGGACGGCGACGTCCTATCAGCGAGCCAAACCTGCACAAAAGAAACAGTTTATTTGAGCAACAATACATACACAATGTAGACTGACAAGGATTCATTTTCTTGCTCACTTCAGGAATAAGATGCTCGGATTTGCTGTCACAAGGTTAGTTTTGGTGCCAACATCTTTCTCATATCCATTGTCCAATGGAGGTAGGTTGCACCTGAACAACCAAACAAAGAGCAGTTAGGTGGAATTTCCGCTCTGATTTTGGTTTACGTTGGACACTTTTCTCACCTGACAACAAAGTCAGCCGAATCAATCATTTTTCCACAGCCGCTGTCAGACAGGATCCCACTATTCCCAACAACTGAACAGGTGTCCCATATTTTATTTGAGAAAGGATGTTTCTGGAATAGACAGCAACAGATAACCATTACAAAAACACCAAATTTACACTGTTGCTACTGTCGACTGTTCAAGAAGGAAAGAGAGATTTACTTTTTCAGATGTTTCCTCTTCACAAGTGTTTTCTATTTACTTTTTATGATACACAAGATCAATATTTGTTGCTTCTCTGGTTAAATAATGTTCTTTAATCATTCAGGAGATGAGAGAAATGTGTTTTATGTGACACACAGATTCACATCTTGGTGAGGTCAGTAGTTTATATGTTACTGGTTATGAATGTGGTGTATTTATTAAAGATTTACCAGTGGTGCCCTTTATAAGGCAAAGTGAGGCTGTGTTTCTTAATATTTGGAAAAACTTTTAAATGGAAAAGAAATAATCAAACTGTTTCTTTCTAGAAATATGGATTTCAGAGGTTGTTGACTGAGTTTAACCACTTTACTTCATACAGTAAACCATACAAGACCGTACATGACCAGACTTATTGAGGACAAAGAGAAATAACATGAAATAATCACTGTGATAAAATAAAACATTTGAGGAACAATCAGAGAAGCAGCACATACTGTATTAGTTTCCATGAATGAAAAATAGTCTACCTTAATAAACATGTTGAACAGGTCCTGATTCACCTCAATAGTCCTCTTCTGTTCCCCATCATAAACAAGCTTCGATCCCACCGGAGTGTTGCTCTGGGTAATGATGGCTTCATCAAACCCGTTGCACTTAAGTCTCAGTTCAGCTCTGGGGGAAACATGTACAAACACTTTGTTGAAACAAGGGCTGCGCGATATATATCGTCTACGATAATATCGTAATTGCCGTGTTAACAATGTACAGCCTGATGTTAACGAGTATGCCGATGACTGGGAAAAAATAATAGTCAAGCCCACCTAACCTGGGACCGAGACAAGACCAAGACCAGTGCCTGACGCTATATGACACGATAAAATGTTGAACATGATCAAAATCACTTCTCAAATTGATCTGACAGATCCACATTCCCATAAAATCACCTAGATATTAAACACTCACAGCTCAAATAAATGTAACCATCTTTATTTAATACTCCTGGGTGACTTCCATCATATATCACAGAATGTAAAACAATTATTCATAGTTCACCACAATAGTCTTTACGTTTCTCTGCCTTTCATAAACAATACATAAAGTTGTGTTGTTTTTAAACCAACAACAATCTTTGTAAATATGGGTGCTATTTCAAAACCACATAGCTAAATGTGTAAAACTGAAAAAATGGCAAGTAATCATCGACAGTAAGAACTAAAGCCACAAGTTTCTCTCTTATACAGATTAAAGCTGCAGTATGTAACTTTATAAAAATCTGTTTTTACATATTTGTTAAAACTGTCACCATGTCAGGACAGTATGAGACAGATAATCTGAAAAAAAATCAAGCTCCTCCACCTCCTCCCTGAACTGCTCCCAGTCAAAAACAACCAGACATGCTACTTTCCCACCGCCGAGGAACCGGTTCGCGTGTCAGTGCTCGTGCTGTTCCCAATGAACCGGCGAAACGCTTAAGAACGGGCCCGACTGCGTGTCTGTGAACTGCTCCTTTACATACAGTTGTGCTCAAAAGTTTACATACCTCAGCAGAATTCTTGCTTTCTTGGCCTTTTTTTAGAATATGAATGATAACACAAAAACATCTTTTCCACTCATGCTTAGTGGTTGGGTGAAAACATTTATTGATAAACAACTGTGTTTTCTATTTTTAAATCATAATGACAACAAAAAACATCCAAATAACCCTGATCAAAAGTTTACATACCCCAGTTCTTAATACCGTGTGTTGCCCCCTCTAACATCAATGACAGCCTGAAGTCTTTTGTGGTAGTTGTGGATGAGGCTCTTTATTTTCTCACATGGTAAAGCTGCCCATTCTTCTTGGCAAAAAGCCTCCAGTTCCTGTAAATTCCTGGGCTGTCTTGCATGAACTGCACGCTTGAGATCTCCCCAGAGTGGCTCAATGATATTGAGGTCAGGAGACTGAGATGGCCACTCCAGAACCTTCACTTTGTTCTGCTGTAACCAGTGACAGGTCGACTTGGCCTTGTGCTTTGGATTGTTGTCATGTTGGAACATCCAAGTACGTCCCATGCACAGCTTCCGGGCTGATGAGTGAAAATTTGCCTCCAGTATTTGATGATAACGTGCTGCATTCATCTTTCCTTCAACTTTGACCAAGTTTCCTGAAGCCTTTGTAGCTCACACATCCCCGAAACATCAGCGATCCGCCTCCGTGCTTTACAGTAGGAATGGTGTTCCTTTCATCATTGGCCTTGTTGACGCCTCTCCAAATATAACGTTTATGGTTGTGACCAAAAAGTTCAATTTTGGTCTCATCACTCCAAATTACCTTGTTCCAGAAGTTTTGAGGCTCGTCTCTGTGCTGTTTGGCATATTGCATGTGAGATACTTTGTGGCATTTGCGCAGTAATGGCTTTCTTCTGCGACTCGACCGTGCAGCCCATTTTTCTTCAAGTGCCTCCTTATTGTGCATCTTGAAACAGCCACACCGCCAGTTTTCAGAGAGTCCTGTACTTCAGCTGATGTTACTTGTGGGTTTTTCTTTGCATCCCAAACAATTTTCCTGGCAGTTGTGGCCGAAAATTTTGGTTTGGTTTTAACAGAGCCCCTGATTTTCCATTTGTTAATCACAGTTTGAACACTGCTGACTGGCATTATCAATTCCTTGGATATCTTTTTGTATCCCTTTCCTGTTTTATAGAGTTCAGCTACCTTTTCCCGTAGATCCGCTGACAATTCCTTTGCTTTCCCCATGACTCAGAATCCAGAAACGTCAGTGGCTGGATGACAGATGCAAGAGTCTGTCTGGATCCCAGAAACTCACTCAGCTTTTATGCACACACACTGATTACACGCAAATCGATCACAGGTGAGGATGTTACCTTTAGTAGCCATTCAAACTCATTTGTGTCAACGTCTGTGCATGTTATCAGGCCAAAATCACCAGGGTATGTAAACTTCTGATCAGGGTCATTTGGGTAGTTTCTGTTGTCATTATGATTTAAAAATAGAAAACACAGTTGTTTATCAATAAATGTTTTCACCCAACCGCTAAGCATGAGTGGAAAAGATGTTTTTGTGTTATCATTCACAGACCCGTCGCTATGGGCGGGCCCTGGGGGGCCGTGCCCGCCCACCAAGCCAGATCACTAATCAAGCTAATAATAGTGGTGCCCCCCCGTTGGATTTCATAAGCCCCCCTTAAGACTGAGATCTGGTGACAGGACTTATCATTCATATTCTCTGAAAAAAGGCCAAGAAAGCAAAATCTCTGCTGGGGTATTTAAACTTTTGAGCACAACTGTATGAGTGTGGGCGGGTCCTCGTCTGGACACGGAAGCTGAAGCGCACAAACGTGGGAGAACACGCTCCCCTTTCTGTGCTGCAAATACGTTTTAGGGTCCAAACCAAACTACTGCAGCATCTGTGTGCAGCACAGAGGGAAACACAGACAGCGATTAGAGCAAGACGACAAGTACACACTTTGTGTCCTTTTATCTGTGATATGAACTGATACAAAGCAGCAAGTTCAGCCTTAGAGCCCAACCTAATTCACAGCCGTGAAAATCGCTTCGCTTTTCTCATGTAATACACATGTAATATGGTAGAAAACGTGATGTTGAGACGGCAGAGTCACGCCCTTCTGCCGCTTTCGGCACGCGTTCTTGGTTCGAGACCAGCTAGTTTGCAGGGCTGGAGTTGAACCCGTTTTTCGGCCAAGCGCCTAACGGTTCAAATTAAGGCACCGGCACCGGAACCCTGTTGGTGGGAAAGAGGCTTCAGAGCCAGGAGGAGGGTACTCCTTCTGGCATACTCCTCATGTATGTGCTGCAAAATAAAAGTTATTGTTCAGAAACATATATCTATGTCTGGATTTTTTTTCATAAAGGAAGTGTGCCAAATCATCACTCAAGAACAAATACAAACTTTTTTTTCCCAGGTAGTGTTCAGAATGTATAACATGTCTGAGTCCATGACAAGACCGAGTACAAATGGGGTCGAGTCCATCACAAGACTGAGAAAATCAAAAAGCAGTCTCGAGACCAAGACCAATCAAAATTACAGAAAATCTAATTTTTATTAATATTGCACAACCCTAATTGACACTGGCTGGCTATTTACCATACAAGATGATTAACAGCTATTAACTGGCAACAGTTTTATTGCTTTTTCAAATTACAAGACAGCTGGACTAGCACATTTCTTGTTATGCCTTTAAATTTGCCCATTAAAAACATGACAAAAAAATACATTATTAAAATGGAGCATTAGCCACTTGTTCATATAAAAGCAAGCAAATTACACAACATTTTTAAAAAATTTTTTAAAGCACGTGTCAGTTTCATTTCTTGTGAAAATTGTAAACCAGCCAAGCTTCTATGAACATTTCCTCACAGGTGGATAGAGCTGAGCTACAGCAAATCTGCATAAATCTTTGGTATTTTTTACTTGTATTTTGCATTCTTCTTGGGAAAAAATAAAATGCTTTGAAAATTTGTCTGTACCTGATTTTCATGTTTTTCTCCTCCTGCTTCGTCCAGGTTTGATTGTAACGTTGTTTTATTTTGTCAATGATTTTCCTGTGACACACACATCCAGACAATCAGTACCATCATACCTGCATGGCTGACATGACTTTTTGATGATGGCATAAACAAAGAGGTTGCACAGGGAAAAACTATGACATTATGTTTTCTCACTTGCAGCCTTTACAAAGCTCAGAGGGCTTTGGTGCACGTTTCATTGCAGGGGCCGGATGGTAAGTTTTCACATGACTGGAAAAAGAAAAACAGGTGAGAAATGTCAGAAAAATGCAGATAAAAGAGATTAAATATTACAACAGCATTTCATTACTGTTGTTGGCTGTTAACACTTCCTAGGTGGATGATGAAAAGTAGCAAATTTTTCAGGTAAAAACTGTAATGTGAATTTCTGCGCTTCACAGTCGGAAAAACGCTGCATAAACTGCGCAGTGTGTCCAGTTTATCACCAAAAAGCGCAGCTGCAAACCAGGGGCGGTTCTAGGGGTGGGGCCACAGGGGCATTGGCCCCATCTGAAATCTGATTGGCCCCCTGAAGTCCCCCTGTCCTTTGAGAGCGAGGATCAAATTATACGTGGATGCAATTCCATGCCAAAACACCAGTAGCGCTAATGAGCCAAATAGGAATGTCCAGTGTGAATAAAGCTTACAGAAGAAAAAGAAGATTTGAACAATCTCGCAGAGAAAGTTTTTTAACAATCGATGCCAGTCTACATTTTGAGGAGTTTGTTGGTAATTATTAGCCATAAATCCCTTTTTACTCACAGCTGTCACACAGTGTAAGTCTGATAAACATTAAATTAAGAAGCAAAGTTAGTTAAGAGTAATGTTAACTGAGGCCCTACTTGTGTTTGGACATGAATGTTAGCGTTTCACTAATCAGGGTTATTATTAGGGCTGCATAAAACGATTATTTTAGTAATCGAGTATTCTATCGATTATTCCATCGATTAATCGAGTAATCAGATAAGAAATACTTTTTTTATTAACAGTTTATCTGCATATTTTAACTTCCGTACTGCAGTTTTTCGCCGTGTGAACAAACAGCGGTGGATGGAGCAGCTACAAAGTTCTCTTTTCTTCACCTTAACACTTGCTGATCAGGTGCTTGATGAAGGACCTCCAGCTGTTCTATGCAGCAGTATGTTGGAGCAGCAGCTTGTCTACAGCTGAGAGGAAGAGGATAGACAAGCTCATCAGGAAAGCCAGCTCTGTCCTAGGATGTCCTCTCGACTCAGTGCAGGTGGTGGGAGACAGAAGGACTCTGACCAAAATAACATCACTGATGGACAAAGTCTTCCACCCCATGCATAAAGCTGTTGATGAGCTGGAGAGCTCCTTCAGTGACAGACTGCTGCATCCTAAATGCACAAAGGAGCGTTACCGCAGATCCTTCCTCCCAGCAGCTGTAAGACTTTATAATCATCACTGCTCCCAACAAAAACCACAATAGCCTACACAATGTAGGATAATATATAATATACTGTAAATAGTCCGGCCTGTTAAGGTTCAACACACAGGCACATCATGTACATTGTATATAGTGTTATTATTAGTAGTATTAAGGTTAATATTGTTTGTTGATTTTATATATATTCTTTTCTTAATAGTGTAAATTATCATATCTTTATTTATATTTATAATAACTGCGGCTGCTGTTACACCCAAATTTCCCCTCTGTGGGACAATAAAGGCTGTTTCTTCTTCTTCTTCTTCTTCTGTTTCCCAGTAAAGATTTTAATGGTGGTTACTAAAAGAAAAAGCTGCTGTTTTGGACGCTGGAAAAATGTTTCCTTTTGCACTACTTGAGCTCACCGTCTCTTTGCGCTTGCGCAGTTAAAACCGCTGCCTGCTATGAGTCTTTTGAAAAACTAGTGGCTGTGGGAGCCATGGCGCATGTGTGAGTAATGTTGTAATGCTTTGTATTCACAAGCATTCTCAAAAATACGTTTCTACTGCAGGTCTATATTTAGTCACTAATAAGGGATTAAAAAAAAAAATTTTGACGAAGCCTCCCGGTCCTGGGGGGGTGGGCCTTCCGGTACCGAACCATCGCTAGTGCTAATGGCCCGCGCTCTAGCAAACCAGTTCTGGTAGCTACAGCTGAAGTAAAGACAAAAATAACAGCTGAAATTGTCAGCAAGCACAACACACACAGACACACAGAGAGCAGTGGAGGCGTGGAAATGCATGTCAGCGACAGTTGCCACCCGTCCCGTAAAGTACGGAACCCCGCATGTTACGGAGCCGTATTCCACGGAGTCCCGTAACATACGGGGTTCTGTATTTTACGAGACAGGTGGCAACTCTAGTGATGATCCACTCTGTGTTAAATGAACTCCATCGCAGCGACGGAGAGCTTTTTAGAATCTCTGTGTGTGTGTGCGCGTGATTCACACTCCAGTCCAGTAGGTGGCGGTAATGCAGTTCTATGTTGGTTTGCCAGCCCCCAATAAACCCACAAAAAGACGACGGAGCACTAATGCTGCTAATGCTAGTGAGGAGCGCCGCTTACACCGAGACAGCTGAGCGCTGCAGAGTTTAAACGAAGCATCGACAGTAAATTTGTGTCGATAATTTTTTAGAATCGATTTAATCGAGTTATATTTCCTATATATTATATATATAAGAAAGATATAATATATATTTTTTGTTGAGTTTTTATTACACAATAATCACTTTTGTGCATTGAATCTTGCACCTGACAAAGTATGAAAATACTAAAACTAATACTGAAACTAACGAAACTAGAAGAAGAAGAAGAAGAAGAAGAAGAAGAAGAAGAAACAGCCTTTATTGTCCCACAGAGGGGAAATTTGGGTGTAACAGCAGCCGCAGTTATTATAAATATAAATAAAGATATAATAATTCACACTATTAAGAAAAGAATATATATAAAATCAACAAACAATATTAACCTTAATACTACTAATAATAACACTATATACAACGTACATGATGTGCCTGTGTGTTGAACCTTAACAGGCCGGACTATTTACAGTATATTATATATTATCCTACATTGTGTAGGCTATTGTGGTTTTTGTTGGGAGCAGTGATGGTTATAAAGTCTTACAGCTGCTGGGAGGAAGGATCTGCGGTAACGCTCCTTTGTGCATTTAGGATGCAGCAGTCTGTCACTGAAGGAGCTCTCCAGCTCAGCAACAGTTTCATGCATGGGATGGGAGACCTTGTCCATCAGTGATGTTATTTTGGTCAGAGTCCTTCTGTCTCCCACCACCTGCACTGAGTCGAGAGGACATCCTAGGACAGAGCTGGCTTTCCTGATGAGCTTGTCTATCCTCTTCCTCTCAGCTGTAGACAAGCTGCTGCTCCAACATACTGCTGCATAGAAGATGGCTGATGCCACCACAGAGTCATAGAAGGTCTTCAGGAGTGTCCCCTGCACTCCAAAAGACCTCAGCCTTCTCAGCAGGTAGAGTCTGCTCTGACCCTTCCTGTAGAGCGCATCAGTGTTATGAGTCCAGTCCAGTTTATTGTTTAGGTGAACACCCAGGTACTTATAAGAGTCCACTATCTCAATGTCCACTCCCTGGATGTTCACCGGTGTCCGTGTGGTGGGTCTGCGCCTGCGGAAATCCACCACCAGCTCCTTGGTTTTAGCGGCGTTGATCAGGAGGTGGTTCCGCTGGCACCAGTCCACAAAGTCCTGAGTCCACTGTCTGTACTCTGAGTCATCCTCACCTGTGATGAGGCCAACTATGGCAGAGTCGTCAGAGAACTTCTGCAGATGGCAGCGTGGGGAGTTGATGGAGAAGTCTGCAGTGTAGAGGGTGAAGAGGAACGGTGCCAGCACAGTTCCCTGTGGGGCCCCCGTACTGCAGACCAGCCTGTCAGAGACACAGCCCTGTGTCCTCACGTACTGTGGGCGGTCAGTGAGGTAGTCCAGTATCCACTCGGAGATGTGGTGGTCCACTCCTGACAGTTCCAGCTTGTCTCTCAGAAGTCCTGGCTGGATGGTGTTAAAAGCACTGGAGAAATCAAAGAACATGATCCTCACAGTGCTTCCAGGCTTCTCCAGGTGGGTCAGAGCTCGGTGCAGGAGGTAGATGATGGCGTCATCCACCCCGATGCCAGGCCGGTAGGCGAACTGCAGCGGGTCCAACGAAGACGACACCATGAGGCGTAGATGGTTGAGGACCAGCCTCTCGAGGGTCTTCATTAGATGCGATGTCAGGGCTACCGGCCTGTAGCTGCTAAGATCCTTTGGATGTTTGGTCTTTGGTACCGGTACCACACAGGAGGTCTTCCACAGTTGTGGTACTTTCCCCAGCTTCAAGCTCAGGTTGAACATGTATCCCATGATGCCACACAGCTGATCTGCGCAGCACCTCAGGAGCCTGGAGCTGATGCCGTCTGGACCAGCAGCCTTTTGCACCTTGATCTTACGTAGCTCCTTCCTCACATGATGAGTTGAGAGGGACAAGATGGAGGTGGGGGATGGGGGTTGTGAGATGGAGTCCTCAGAAGTGAAGGGGGTGGGTGATGGCTGAGAGCTGAGAGGTGTGAGGTCCCAAGAAGAAGAAAGGTTGGCAGTCATTAAAGATGGTGGGGCTGACAGCAGGGGGGACTGGGCTGGGGGAGGGGTGGGTGGCTGGTCAAACCTGTTAAAGAACTGGTTCAGGTTGTTAACCCACTCTAAGTCTCCCACAACCCTAGGGCTTGGTTTGTGGCCTGAAATTGAGTTCAAACTCCTCCAAACCCCACTGATGTTGCTCTGCTGTAGCTGGTCCTCCATCTTCTTCCTGTAGATGTTTTTTCCATCCCTGATTTTCCTTCTCAGATCCTTCTGCACGGCTCTCAGCTCCTCCTTATTTCCTGATCTAAAGGCTCTCTTCTTCTCCTTCAGGAGAGCCTTTATTTCGGAGTTGATCCAGGGTTTGTTGTTTGAAAAACACCGTACCCTCCTGGTGGGCACAGTGTTTTCCACGCAGAAATTGATGTAATCAGTGATGCAGTCCGTGATGCTGTCGATGTCCTCCCCATGAGGGGCACAAAGCTCTTCCCACACAGTGGAGCTAAAGCAGTCTCTCAGAGCTTCTTCAGTCTCCTCAGACCATTTCTTCACTGTGTGTGTCACAACTGGTTCTCTGTGTACCAAGGGTTTGTACACAGGCTGGAGATGAACCAGGTTGTGATCTGAGCCCCCCAGGGGAGGCAGAGGTGATGAGCTGTATGCCTCCTTGATGTTGGCATACAGTAGATCCAGTGTGTTGGTATTCCTGGTGTGGCAGGTGACATACTGGGTGAAGGTGGGGAGAGTGGAGGACAGGGAGACGTGGTTAAAGTCCCCTGAGATCAGAAAGAGGGCCTGTGGGTGCTGTGTTTGGAGTCTGCTGGTAGTAGCATGGAGGACATCGCAGGCTGCAGCAGCGTTAGCAGAGGGCGGCACATACACAGTTATCACAATAACATGTGAAAACTCCCGAGGAAGATAGTACGGCCTCATGCTAACAGCGAGCAGTTCAATGTCCTTACTGCAGAGCGTCTCTTTGATGGTTAGATGTCTGGAGTTGCACCATCTATCGTTCACAAACACAGCCAGACCCCCGCCCCTCTTCTTACCACTCTCCTTGGTTCTGTCGGCACGGATCAAATGAAAGCCGTCCATGTTTATGTGTGAGTCCGGGGTTAGCTCGGTTAGCCACGTCTCCGTCAGGCACATGAGGCTGCTCTCCCGGTAGCTCCTTTGATGTCGCGTTAGCGCCGCCAGCTCGTCCACTTTGTTGGGAAGAGATCTCACGTTTCCCATGATGATGGACGGGATGACGGGCCTGTACCTTCTCCCCTGGCAACGACGACCTATGCCCGCACGTCTCCCGCGTCTCTTCCTTCTCAGTTCGCGGGGAATATCGAGTCGTTCTGCAGGAGTAGGCACAGCGGAGCGCCCGATGGAGATCAGCTGGTCCCGAGAGTAAACAATAGGAGCGTGGCCACTCTCGCAGTCTCCAAACATAAACACCATAAAAAGGGTAAATA
The DNA here is from genome assembly GCF_007364275.1 of Archocentrus centrarchus. Taxonomy (NCBI): domain Eukaryota; kingdom Metazoa; phylum Chordata; class Actinopteri; order Cichliformes; family Cichlidae; genus Archocentrus; species Archocentrus centrarchus. Next base: position 3,336,678 of record NW_022060261.1, on the reverse strand, counting down.
AAAACAAAGTTTTCCAGAAAAAAGTCTGCTCCATCATGAGGAAACTAAACTAAAACTAAGCATTAAACCTAAAATAAAAACTAATAAAAACGAGAAAAACCGCTCTGAAAACTAATTAAAACGAACTGAATTAGAGAAACAAAAGTAAAAACTAACTAAAACTAAACTATAATGTAAAATCCAAAACTATTATAACCCTGTCACTAATTCATGCAACACTAATTCATGTACTTCTTTGTAATTTGCATTTGTGTGTTAACATTAGCTATAATGGTTGGCAGTGACAGAGAAGAATATGAAAAGAAAGGGTCAGTAAAAAGGAGAGGGTTGTGTTGTCTCCTAATGTTTCTGGTTTAGAGTGGCAAGATATGTGGGGTGCGTTCAAGAACCCTTTAACATTCCTAGGGTTCATTTTCCCATGTATTTGGGCCCGTATCAGGGCCCTAGGATTGTTAAAGGGTTTTAAAGAACGGCAGATGCAGATTCCAGCTTGAATTGTTTATTGGAGTTCACAGAAAATTTGTGAATGAAGGGATATTTCTATTTCATTTTTGTATTATACTTTCTGAACACTCTACCTGAAAAAAGTTTCAGTTTGTTCTTGCTTCATCATTTTGTACATTAAAAAAAACATAATAATACAGACATCATCATGTATGAGGAAAATTATTTTGTTACTGTTCGAATGTTTCAGAACAAAAACTTTTATTTTGATAAGGTTTTTTCTAATAACCTATAAACTTTGTCCAATTCTATCCTGGGTTTTAACTAATTAATGATGGAAAGGAGCTACTTGGAAATAAATTACCAATACTTAAAATACTCAACAAATTAAAGTGCCCTCAAAACAACTGAGTTAGAACTTCAACAATTCATTTTTAACTCTATTTAATTTATGGGAATGAGTGGCTCCAACCTTTCTGGCAGATTAAGTTAATGAACTTGCTTCTTTTATTAAAACATACTGCTGGGTTTTACAGTGTACATGGTGTGCTTACATTAGTGGAGTAGAATGTGGTGACAGTTGGAAGTGTTGCTCAGAGAGTAAACTGCACCCAGTTCCTTATAGTAGACTTGCAGATACAGAAGTGAAACTGAACAGAAGGTGATGTAAAGGTTGTATGGTTATCTTATATATAGTAACATGTAAATAGATCATTGTTTGCTCACACGCAAGGTTTTAATAACAGGACATAAAGGGTAGAGGTGTGTGTTGTCTGCTGTTTTTGGTTATCACTCAAAGCAGAGACCCAGGAAGCAGGCAGCAGAGGGGGGTCTAGTGATCACAAGGCTGGAATGAGGCCAGAGGTCAGAAAACAGAAGCAAATGCCCTCTCACCCTCTTTATGACTTTGTGTAACTGTGATAAAAGCCGGACCCAGGCACAGAGAGGCCACCAGACTTCGTGAACTGATGTGGAGATTGTATTAGCGGTCAGGGAGGCGCAGTCTGGTCTGTAGCTCTGTATTTGACTTCTTCTTTATTTGAATAATAAACACAGTTGGAGATTAATTGAGCACCTCCTGCATTCTTCATCAAACATATGTGCAAATTCTGTTTTTGGGAATTCAACACATGGTGACGGCGACCTGATGAAAAGACTGGATTAAAGGATAAAAGAAGAGTGTTAGAGCCATAAGTAAGGAACATTTACATTATATATTTTGTCCAATGTTTTTTGTCTTTAATTTTGGTCACTTTCAGTAAGTACAGTTAATATCAGGTTAGGTTAGTGTAGCAGAATGGATTCTAATTGGTTGGCTGCTATGACTGGGCGGTCATGGTATAAAAGGGCGGCGTGTAACACCATATTGTGATCTTGCTCTCGGTGATGCACACGCTTCCGGGTTTTCATTCACGTTTCTCCTGGCTGTAGCAGAGTATGCTGGTGGTAACCTTGTAGCCCTCCCTCCATAAGCTTCGGGTATGGTATGACTCCCTTTTTTTTATTGTAATGCAATTTTAATCCTGTAGCTTATTTGCCTTTTAATTTGTAGGTAGTAGCTGGGGAAGCCCCATACCGGCCAATTTGGTCCCTGAAGGCATTGATTGACTGGTATGTAATTCCGCGGGTTTCTGTTTACATTCAATATTTTCGCCAGTCATTTTAATATTTATTGTGTTATAGGGTGTTTGGGCCTGGGTCGGCGGCGTGTTGATTTCCACGGCGCCGCCATCGCTTCCTCGGGATAAAGCTACAGTGTGCTGCTGTTTTGCCTTTCCCCTTTTTTTATATACAAGTGTTTTATGCCCGCTGCCTTGCTTTAATATTGGTGCGATCCCTTCGATGTGCCGGCAGGAAGACGGCGCAAAGGAGTTTTAGCACTATTGTTATGCATGGGCGTGCTTTTACTTTGTTTTATTGCACGCCTGCCGGTTTTTAAGGTCAGCGGGTTGTGGGGATTTTATTTGAGAACCGGGGTTTTATTAATGTGCGTGTGTGGTGAGTAATTTCTCACCCACACTGTTTTTATTATTTCAAGACTTGTTTTTATTTTGCTGATGAGTGTTTTTTTTTTTTAATAAAGTTGATTAAAATTGTTATTTGTTTTATTTCTTTTATTTAGGAGCTGACGGCTGCCGTGATCATATCAGATCTATTTTTGTGTGCCGTGACTGTCTAAGACTTCGTGTGGCACTTAGGTTTTGTGTGTGCGTGTGCTGGTGACGGGTATTAAGTATTCACGTGTGCGGTGGTGATCTTCAGCCCTTCCTCAAGCACCTCATTCTACACGGGTAAGCCGCAGCTCCCAGTTCATTTTTTTAATATTTTTTTATGCAATCGTTGTTTTATTGTTTCTTATGAACAAAATATATTATTTTGTTTTATATCTTACAACGTCTCTGTCGTAAGTGAAACGAACCTGAGTGTCCTTCTTGTGCTGGTGAATTGGCGTCTGCTGAAGGAATATTTCCCTGGGTGGAATTCCCAGGGTGGCGTTGTTGGTTTCTTTTTGTTTTATAAGCAGATTCGCTGTTAGTGTCCTTTGAATATTTTGAAATACAGATCGATCCACCTTACCATCGCCACATTAGCTTTATTGTGAAATTCGGTTTTTTATTTTGAAAAGGCTTACTTCCGGTAGAGCAGCATGTTACGCTAGAGAAACACAGAGACGATAGAAGGATCGCATAAGCATGGAGCAACGCAGTTTTTGACCGTGTATGCCGTGTTTTGTTGAACGGAAAAAAAGGAAATTGTAACAAGTGATATTGGATCAAAACCTTTTGTATTTGCCTTTTTTCTTGATAAAGATTTTTCGGTTAAAATCACGGTTGCACGCGTCCTTTACTTTTCCAAGAGTGCTTAAGGAATGACACAGATACTGGATCTGCTGCCATAACATTAGTCAAAAACTTCTCCGAACGTAAAGAAAGGACATTCAGCTGAATGAAGGAAACGGACAAGAGGAAAGGTTCTGAGCCATTCTCAAGACTGTCAGCGTGCTGTAAGTAGCTGTCCTGCTAATATGTTTATCACGAAGCTAGCTATGCTAATGGAGGAAGCTCCCATTCAGATTGCATAAAAGTGGTCGACAAGTTCAGAAGCTATTAAGCAAAGCTGCTGAAGAAAATTTTTCAAGTTTATGGAGCACAGAAGCTTTGTGTGGATTTTGGAAAGTTTGTTTGGAATAATTGTGGGGCATTGTTAAGCTTAAGCATGGAAGATGAGCGATTGCCCGATGCAGCAGCAGACGCACCACAGGTGGGTGACCACAAGAGGGAGCCAAAGTACACACAAAAGGCACTTGAAGAGAAACTTCACAGGCTTATCGGCCAAAGAAGAGCGAAAATGGCGCAGATTACAGCTAAGATGAAGGAAATAGACAGCATGAAAAATAATGATGAGCATGTTGATAAATTGGAATCAGAAACACTGCAAAGTTTTTGTAAGCTGCACGAAGAGTTCATACTGCTGAATAGCGATGTACTGCAGATGTTACCAGAAGGTGAAGCTAATGCAGATCAGTGTAACTGGTATGAGCCAAAGGTGGCGGTGATTGAACAATTTTTGCTTGGGACTAAAAGGTGGATTGAAGAACATAAAAGAAGTGGCCAGAATGAAGATGAGGTTACCCCTCATGACAGTGTTTCTGTGGTAGCCGGTCTTGGTCGCCAAAGAAATAAGAGCAAGTCTGGTTACAGCACTGGGAGTTCTTCAGTTGTGTCAAGCACTAGTTCAGTGGCACGCATGAAAGAGGAGGCAAAAATAGCAGCTCTTCTGGCACAAGCAGAATCGCTGAAAAAGAAGAAAGCGATACAGCTCCAGGAAGCAAAATTAAGAGCTGAGTTGGAGGAGCTAGAGATAGAAGCTGCAGTAGCAGCCTCTACAGCCAAACTCAAGGTGTTTCAGAGCTATGGAAATTCCCGTGATACAATCAATGAACATGTGAAACCCATGCTGGCGACCGCAAATACACCCTGTGATGCTGAAACCTTGTCAAGTGTCATAGGAGCCCAACCTGTACATACAGTCTATAATCCAGTGACTGCTGATGAAGAGAAGGAAGATCCTCAGATTCCTGATATGTCTGCCAGTAACGTAAAGCGTTCGCCTCATGCATATTCGTGTCACCAGGATCATGAAGATGGAGCCTCATCTGCAAATCCTCAGGGGCCCGCATCAACAGGTGACAGGATTTTCGAAGTGATGCATCAGCAAAACCTGATTACTGAAATGTTGGTTAAGCAGCAAAGCCTGTCTCTGCTGCCCAAAAGAGACATTCCTGTGTTCTCAGGTGATCCCCTCACATATCGATCTTTTCTCAGAGCCTTTGACAATGCTATTGACAGTAAGACACAAAATGAGAAAGACAAACTCTTTTTTCTGGAGCAGTACACACGTGGAGAGCCACAAGATCTGGCGAGAAGCTGCGAACACATGCCTGCAGAGAAAGGTTACAGGGAAGCCAGGCAACTGCTTCATAAGCAATATGGCGATAATTTGAAAATAGCAATGGCTTACATTGAAAAGGCTTTAAAATGGCCACAGATAAAGACAGATGATGTTAAGGGCTTAAACGCTTATGCTCTTTTCCTGATTGGCTGCAGAAACACGATGCAAGACGTTGACTATATGGAGGAGATGGATAATCCAACGAATATGAGAGCCATTCTGTCCAAATTGCCGTATAAGATGAGGGAGAGATGGCGTAGTGTGGCTTTTGAAATGCAAGAGAGCAAAGGAAGAAGAGCAAGGTTTGCAGACTTGGTAGATTACATTGAAAGACAAGCAAAGATCATCTTAGATCCTTTGTTTGGTGACGTCCAGGAAGTCAGTCCATCTATGAGACAAAGAGAAAAGTGCAGTTTTGTAAGGAAGTCAAGGGAAGTCACCACAAGAAGCAACAGTTTTGCTATAAGTGTTGACACAGGCAAACAGAGATCTTTGCAGTCAAACCAAATCACCAAGAGTGACAATGGCAAGGTGTCACAGAATAACTGTCTGTACTGTGACAAGAATCACACTTTTGACAACTGTGAAAGGTTCCAGAAGCAAGCACACAAGGATAAGATTGAATATTTGAAATCCCAAGGTTTGTGTTTTGGATGCCTTGTTCAAGGTCATTTGAGTAAAGACTGACAGAAGACTGACATGTCAGCTGTGCTCAAGAAAACATCCAAGCATCCTACATGTGCAAAGGGATGAAAAGGCATCACCCAAAGATGACCAAGGGAGAACATCTGAAACTCCGCTGGTGCTGTAGGAGAGGAGATATGTGGGTTCACTGGGGCCAGAAGCAAAGAGGGAGTATTGGCCATTGTTCCTGCAAAGATCAAGTCCAAGAAAGGTATGCAGATTATGAAGACATATGCCTTCATTGACCCTGGCAGTTCGGCAACCTTTTGCACCGAGAAGGTCATGAGAACATTGAACTTAAGAGGCAGAAGGACGGAGATATTACTCCGCACTATGGGACAGGAGAAGCTTGTCCATAGTCACATCTTGTCAGACCTGGAAGTCAAGTCAAGTCAAGTCAAGTTTATTTATAAAGCACATTTAAAACAACGACGTTGACCAAAGTGCTGTACAAGATCTGTAACCCCAAGGACTATACTAAATAAAAATAAAAATATATAAATAAATAAATAAAATAATAAAATAAAAATAAATAAATAAAAACATTAAGAACAATAAATAACATAAGAAAATTAAAAATTAAAACGTTTAAAACAAGTACCATAAAATACCATAAAACAATCATCTAAAAGGAGGTAGCACTGCAGCCAAATGCCAAGGAAAAGAAATGTGTTTTTAATAGAGATTTAAATGTGTGTATCGTCTGAGCTGTGCGAATATGGAGAGGTAGATCGTTCCATAGCTTTGGTGCTGCTGCTGCAAAAGCTCGATCACCTCTCTGTTTTAGTCTGGTTTTAGGCCTCTGTAAGAGCAGCTGGTTCGATGACCTCAGAGCTCTTACAGGGGTGTGACAGTGAAGCAGCTCAGACAGATACAAAGGTGCCAGTCCGTTTAACCACTTAACTGGCAGCAAATAAAATCACCTGAAAAAACTACATAACACCCTCTGGTTATTATTGGCTCTGAACAACCCATTTCATAGCCTATTAATCGGCTGCGTCTGGTCCGCGGGCCGAATGAAGTGCATTTATATGGCAGGCTAGACCCGCCCATTTTGACTGACACCTCATTCGGCCAATCATGTTAAGAAATGGGTTTCCCAGAGCCAATAATACTCAGAGGGCGTCACGTAGCTTTGTCAGGTGATTTGGTGCAGCCAGTTACATGATTGGCCGAATGACGTGTCAATAAAAATGGGAGGGTCTAGCCTGCCATATAAAAGGGACTACAAACGGCCCGTCACCGGGCCCTTGCCAGTTAAGGGGTTAAGGCTTTAAAAGTAAGCAATAAAATCTTAAAATCGATTCTAAAACGGACAGGGAGCCAGTGAAGGGATGACAGGACTGGGGTAATGTGTTCATGCTTTTTTAAACCGGTTAAAAGACGAGCTGCCGCATTCTGGACTACCTGCAGGCGGCGCACAGATGATTGATCTATGCCAAAGTACAGAGAATTACAGTAGTCCAGGCGGGAAGTAATAAAAGCATGAATAACTTTTTCCAGGTCCTGCTGTGGGAGATAAGGTTTTACCTTGGCAATAACTCTGAGTTGGTAAAAACTGATTTTGGTAACAGCACTTACTTGCTTCTCCATTTTAAAACTACTATCTAAAATGACACCCAGATTTTTCACAGCATCACGACAGTGAGGAGCCAAATGACTCGGAGTGCCAGAGGAGTAGCTTGAGGGGTCAAATTTACCAAAGCATATGACCTCGGTTTTGCTTTCATTAAGTTTTAGGAAATTGTTTCTCATCCAGGACTTGATGTCACTTAGACAGTTCAGCAGGGGTTCCCATGGATCTCTGCTGTTCAGTTTGATGGGCATATATACCTGGATGTCGTCAGCAAAACAGTGGAAACAAATATTATGTTTCCTAAAAATCGACCCTAGAGGCAACATATACAATGAGAAAAGAATTGGGCCCAGAATGGACCCCTGAGGCACTCCACAAGAAAGCTTTGCTGTGGTAGAAAAACAGTTTCCTAGATGGACAGAGAAACTTCTATCAGTAAGATAAGATCTGAACCAAGTCAGAACCGTGCCTTTAATGCCAATTTCATGTTCTAGGCGGGATAGAAGGATCTCGTGGTCCACAGTGTCAAAGGCAGCTGACAGATCTAGAAGTACTAAAACTGCAGGACTACCAGAGTCCACAGTTAAAAGCAGATCGTTAAAAACTCTTAAAAGAGCCGTCTCTGTGCTGTGACGCATTCTAAAACCTGACTGAAACTTTTCCCACATTCCATGTTCACTTAAAAATGCTTGAAGTTGCTTAAAAACAACTTTTTCAAGAACCTTGGATAAAAATGGTAATTTAGAAATTGGTCTGTAATTTGAAAGAACATCAGGGTCAAGGTTCTTCTTCTTGATTAGAGGCTGTACAACTGCATGTTTAAAGGCAGCTGGAACACAACCAGATGCAAGCGCACTGTGAATCAGAGCAAGGATAGTTGGTCCCACTGAATCAAAAGCCTCTTTAAAAAGGCGAGACGGAACACAGTCTGTGGGAGAGTTTACAGGTCTCATATTTTGAATCACCTCCTTTAGTGTGGAGAGTGTGACAGGCTCAAACTGCTCAAAGACAGCTCTGCTGGGAGGAGGTGCAGATGAGTCTGTTTCAGCCTGAGGTGATGAAGGCCTGAGGGCAGAAATTTTTTCCACAAAAAATTTCTTAAAGTTTTCGCACAGTGCAGGACAGACCTTCGCTTGGTTCACATTACAGCGAGGATCAGCGAGTGAATTAAAAACACTAAAAAGAAAATGAGGCCTGTGACTGTTACTTGAAACAATGTTAGAGAAATAAGCAGACTTTGCATATTTTACTGCTTTCTGGTATTTCAATAAACAGTTACGCAGGATCTCTAAGGAGACATGGAAGTCAGTGGCTTTGAGGAGGAAAGATACATTGGCTTATCTTCAATGTTCACACAGCCTGAAATTCCTGTAAGAAGGGAGAATATTCCTGATCAGGCAGACCTTCAGAGGTGGATGTATCTGGACGAGGTGTACATTCCAAGTATCAATGCAGAGATTGGCCTGTTGATCGGTGCTAATGCTCACAAGGTGATAGAACCGTGGAAAGTCATCAACAGTCAAGGAGATGGTCCATACGCAGTAAAAACAGCAATTGGATGGATTGTCAATGGTCCCGTAAAGGGGGAAGATGGCATGCAGCACAGTGCGAAAGAGTTACTGAGTCTGACAGCCAATAGGATATCAGTGGCAAGTATTGAGGAATTGCTGACACAGCAATATAATTCTGACTTTACGGAGCGTAGCTGTGAAGACAAGTCAGAGATGTCACAAGACGATCTGCAGTTCATGAAAGAGGTGGAACAGTCTTGTCAGTTTATTGATGGACATTACTGTATAGGTCTCCCATTTAAGAGCAAGAAGCTGAAGATGCCCAATAATCGCAGTTTAGCAGAGCAGAGAGCCCTCAATCTCAAGAAGAAGCTCATGAAGAATCCTGAGTTTCATGCGGACTACAAGTCTTTCATGCAGGACGCTGCGGACGCTCAGTGCAGCGAAGGAGAAATGTGGTACATCCCGCATCACGGGGTGTATCATCCAAAAAAGAAGAAAATACGAGTTGTTTTTGATTGTGCTGCAACATATCAGAGAGTTTCACTGAACAACCAGTTACTCCAGGGCCCAGACCTCACAAATACCTTGGTTGGAGTGTTGACAAGGTTTAGAGAAGAGAAGGTTGCATTGATGGCTGATATAGAGGCAATGTTTTACCAGGTCAGGGTACCCTCAAGAGATTCTGATTTCCTGCGTTTTCTATGGTGGCCAGATGGAGACTTAAATGGACAACTGGAGGAGTACAGAATGACTGTACACATTTTTGGAGCCACTTCATCTCCAAGCTGCGCTTGTTTGGCCTTGAGAAAGACAGCGGAGGATAAAGTGGATGAGACAACAGCTGAAGCAGCGAAAACAATCATGAGAAAGTTTTACATGGATGACTGTTTGATGTCTGTGGCGTCAGAGGAGCAGGCCATAGCACTTTCTCAGACTCTGAAGGTCTTGTGCTGGCAAGGTGGATTCAACCTGACAAAATGGGTCAGTAACAGCAGAAAAGTCCTATCATGTATTCCTGAGAACGAAAGAGCTGCAGAGACGAAGGACTTAGACTTGAACAAAGACACTCTGCCTATGGAAAGAGCGCTAGGAGTACACTGGTGCACAGAGTCTGATACTTTCCAGTTTGAAGTGAACGTGCCAAGAAAACCTGCCACAAGGAGAGGAATACTCTCAGTTGTTAACTCCATCTACGATCCTCTGGGCACCATGTATTCTTCCAGCCAAGTTACTTTTGAGAGAGCTGTGTCAAAGACGATTGAGCTGGGATGAGGATGTTGAAGAAAGGGATTTGCAAAGATGGATGCAATGGGTTTCTAAAACTTCAAGAACTGTCCAGCTTCCAAATAAAGAGATGTATCAAACCAGATGATTTTTGTCCCACAGCCAAAGCGGAGATACATAATTTCTCGGATGCGAGTGATGTTGGCTATGGCACCGCTTCATACATTTTGCTGATCAATGAAGATGGACGGAAGAGCTGCGCATTGCTCATGGCTAAATCCAGAGTTGCCCCTCTGAAGAAAATAACAGTTCCCAGGATGGAGCTGACTGCTGCAGTCATAGCAGTGAAGGTGGATAGACTGTTAAAACGGGAGTTGGAGACCCCCCCTTGGAGAGTCTGTGTTTTGGACAGACAGCCTGACTGTACTTAGGTACATAGAGAATGACGCCTCCCGATTCAAGACCTTTGTGGCCAACCGGATTGCATTCATCAGGGAAGCTACTTCACCATCTCAGTGGAGATATGTGAACAGTTCCTTTATGAAGAGGAGTCTGAGTGGCCCAAAAGACCTGACATACCAAGTATCATGGAGGGGGATAGTGAGATCAGAAAAATAGCTATAGTCAGGCTCATGAACCTGACTGAAGTTACACCCATGAGAAAGCTGGTGGAATACTATTCTGACTGGCATAGATTGAAGAAAGCTGTGGCATGGATGCTACGTATGAAAGACAGGACCATTAAAACAGAGCCTGAAAGTGCAAGAAGAAATGAGGAGCCTGAAAGAGTCAGTAAAGGGGAAACCTTTGTCTGTGCAGGATTTGGAAGATGCAGAAGTTGTGTTACTATGCCACAGTCAAGGAGTGATGTATCCAGAGGAGCTGGCTTCACTCCAAGGGAAAGATTCCCAATTAAAAAGATCCAATCCACTTTGCAGATTAGATCCTTTTTTGCAAGATGGAATCATCAAGGTAGGAGGGCGATTGAACAAATCAGCCATGCCGGAGGAAGCCAGGTGTCCAACTTTGCTGCACAAAGAACATCACATTGCCAGACTGATTCTGCAACAGGCTTATCATCAGAATGGTCACTGTGGAAGAAACCAGTTGATTGCAAAAGTCAGGGAACGATACTGGATACCAGGATTGAACAGAGCTGCCCGCACAGTGATATCAAAATGCATCACCTGCAGGAAATTACATGCAAAGCCTGCAGTCCAAAAAAATGGCAGACCTATTGGAAGAGCGTGTACTCCCAGACAAGCCTCCATTCACCCATGTGGGAGTAGACTATTTCGGACCATTCAATGTGAAAAGGGGGCGTGGCTTAGCGAAGCGCTATGGCGTGCTGTTTACATGCCTTGCACTGAGAGCAGTCCACATAGAGGTGGCACACTCTTTGGATACCTCGTCATGCATAAATGCCATCAGAAGGTTTATATGTAGAAGAGGTCAAGTTTCTACTTTGCGCTCAGACAATGGCACTAATTTCATTGGTGCTGAAAAGGAGCTCAGAGAAGCCCTGTCAGAGCTTGACCACACCAAAATAAAGAGAAGATCTGATGCAAAGGAGTATCACATGGATCTTTAACACGCCAACTGCCTCCCATCAAGGTGGAATATGGGAAAGGCAGATTCGTACTGTCAGGAAGGTGTTGAACTCAGTTTTGAGGCAGCAGATATTAGATGATGATGGCCTTCACACACTGTTATGCGAAGTTGAAGCAATCATAAATGATCGTCCTTTGACTGCTGCATCAGATGATCCAAATGACCTGGAGGTTTTGACCCCAAATCATCTTCTGTTATTAAAGAAGCAGTCAATCCTTCCCCCAGGTGTGTTTGACAGCAATGATGTGTACTCACGTCGAAGATGGAGACAGACACAATACATGGCTGACTTGTTTTGGTCAAGGTGGACACAGGAATACCTTCCGTTGCTACAAGAGCGGCAGAGATGGCAGACTCAAAAGAGAAACTTTGTGCCTGGAGATCTTGTGCTCATTGTTGACAATTCTGCCCCAAGAAATTCTTGGGTGACTGGAAGAATCCAAAGGACTTTCCCAGACTCTAGAGGAGTTCTGTGACGAGTTCAAGTTCACACCAAGTCTAGTCTGTTAGATAGACCTACTAAAAAACTTTGTTTGTTACAGGAAGCAGAATGAGTCAAGAAGAGGCTGCTGATGGACTCAAGGTCAAAGATCATGATAGATTTGATTTAAGTTGAATCATTTATGTTAAGTGATAGTTATATGGCTTTTTTTGAGTTGTAATTGTTATGCATCCTGCCTATACAATTAGGGGCCGGAATGTTAGAGCCAAAGCGCCTTGAGGCGACTGTTTGTTGTGATTTGGCGCTATATAAATAAAATTGAATTGAATTGAATTGAATTGAATAAGTAAGGAACGTTTAGATTATATATTTTGTCCAATGTTTTTTGTCTTTAATTTTGGTCACTTTCAGTAAGTAAATATCAGGTTAGGCTAGCTTTATTGTGAAATTCGTTTTTTTTATTTTGAAAAGGCTTACTTCCGGTAGAGCAGCATGTTACGCTAGAGAAACACAGAGACGATAGAAGGATCGCATAAGCACGGAGCAACACAGTTTTTGACCGTGTATGCCGTGGTTTGTTGAAAGAAAGAAAAGGAAATTGTAACAAGTGATATTGGATCGAAACCTTTTGTATTTGCCTTTTTTCTTGATAAAGATTTTTCGGTTAAATTCACGGTTGCACGCGTCCTTTACTTTTCCAAGAGTGCTTAAGGAATGACACAGATACTGGATCTGCTGCCATAACAAAAAGGATTTTTTTTTTTTACGGACAATACAATACATTCCTTCCAACAGGGTTGGAGGGACTGAGTTGAATAAAATAAAAAGTCATAGTGGTTAAGGATAAAACTGGTAAAAATTGAATAAAATAAGTGCTAAAATTAGATGGATAAAAGAGATTAGACATGTTCGTGAAATGAGGTTAAAAAGACTTGTGGAAACTTGAGGATAGTGGTGGATTAAATAAAATAATTATATAGTAAAAATAATAGTAACATGACAATGTCTCACTGGGAAGTGTCTCAGGTGTCTGAGCTGTAACCACAGGGTGATTAACCCATTGTAGGAACAGTTTATTGGCTCGGTTGCTCAGGTGAAGTCCGTACAAACTGACTGGCTGTCGTTTAGTAGTGAGTATTAATAAAAACTTTTAATAAAAAGGTAAAAAAAAGTGGTGGCCAATGAAAGTCAGGGTGGAAGTGAGGGAAGTGGAGGTCAGAAATGATGAAGTTGTAAACGATGAGTGGAGAAGTAGCTCAGGAAAACGAGATAATTAGAAAGTGATGTCATAAGTTGTGGGAGGAATTAAAATAGTCAGGTAAGGTGAGAACGAGGTAGGAGAGAGAGCGTTGTGCAGGAATTTGTTTTTTTGCATAAGAGCAGGGGTGAAAGTAAGCCGGTACGGTCCGGTACTGCGTACCACTAAAAGATTCTGCGTCGGTACACAGTACCGGCAAGAGTTGTTTCGGCTGACTGCTGTAAAGCCGTCATTCAGAACCGGTTATGAGTGCACTTTGGGTCAGAATAGATCGGCTAGCAATAAGCAGTCTAAAACAGGACTTAATCAATTAATAAACTGCTTTTTTTTCTCATTTCAAATTGTTTCTGAACTGTTCGTGCTATGCTGGAGCCTCAAATCTCTACCTTCTCTTCCCTCAGAGATCGAGGATTTCGGCAACAGCCACGTCCTGTAAGCAGCACGGATGTAGTGCATTTTATATGGCAGGCTAGACCCTCCTATTTTGATTGACACCTCATTTGGCCAATCATGTAACTGGCTGCGCCAAAATCAACCGAAAAGCTAGGTGACGCCCCCTGGTTATTATTGGCTCTGGACAACCCATTTCTTAATATGATTGGCCGAATGAGGTGTCAATCAAAATGGGAGGGTCTAGCTTTTCATATAAAATGCGCTACATACCGGAGGACAGGACACGGCCAGTTAACGGGCAACAACAGGGGTTTCTAGAGCCAACAATAACCAGAGGGTGTAGGTTTTTCAGGTGATTTTGGTTCGGCTAGTTAACAGGTTAAAACGTTCATCACTACATTTAATGTTGGCCTGCTTGTTACAAAATATCTCAATTAAAAACAAAGAGAGATGAACTAATTGTGTTTCATGTTATTCTGCTCAATTTAAACAACAGCACAGCTCAAAAACACTGCTTATGACCAGAGATTTTATTTACACTACATGAGAGCGCATTAAGCTCCAAAACACAGTGGATGCCAAGAGGACTGAGGTTTGAGAAAGTTTGGTGGTTATTTCTGTCCAGAAGTTTTGTATTGGTGGACAGAGCCAGAATGCACGGAGGTGGTCATCAGTTGTGTTAAGTGTGCATTGTGTGCAAACATCTCAGTTCCTTAACAACAAAAATATATTCCACATTGTCAACTGATTCTAATTTCTGCCTTACCCAGGCAGGCAATAACTATATATATATATATATATATATATATATATATATATATATATATATATATATATATATATCAGAATCAGAATCAGGTTTATTTTGGCCAAGTATGTTTACACACACAAGGAATTTGGTTCCGGTTGATGGTGTCTCTCTAGTATTATACAGTGTCCTATAATTTAAATTTTATATATATATATATATATATATATATATATATATATATATATATATATATATATATATATATATATATGTGTGTGTATGTGTGTGTGCGTGCGTGCGTGTGTTTGTCATAGTACCGGCAAGAATTTAAAACTACTTTCACCCCTGCATAAGAGGCGTGTTTTGACCCCTATACCACAAAAACTGCAACGGCCGTACCCTCCACTGCAGGTCACCAGTGAAGAAGAAAAAAACTCCTTCAATAAAAATAAATAAATTGCAGGAACCAGCCATGACATTATCATTTTTATTTCTCTTGGTTCTCAGTCAGAGCTGCTGTGAAAACATGTACACTTGCTAAGATATAATTTTACAGTTTGAGAATTTATATATTACTGGGTGCCACGGTGGCTCAGCGGGCGACCACATACGCCAGATGACACGTTTACAGCGTGTCTGCCCCATTTCTCCTCCCACTTTCCCGTCTCTCTCCAAACTATCGAATAAAGCTGCATATATATGTATATTACATCATTGAAGCACCGAGACAGAGAAAAGGGAAATCTAAAGCCATTTAAGACATAACTTTTAACATTGTCAAGATGATGTAAGTTTCTCTAAAGTTTATTACACTAAACTACTTCAGTATTTATTTAATATTTGGGGGAAAAAAACAAAGCTGTTCTTATTACTAGCACAACATCCAGGACTTTTTAAAGCTTCAGGTACGAGCAGCCTGGCCTTGTTGCAGAGACAAAACACATTTGAATGAGTATTGTACAGTATTGTACAGTATTGTACAGTATTGTACAGTATACTTGAAGAATGTGGGCAGTTATTTTTACTGAAAGTGTCTAAACGTTAAGAAAAAATGAAATGCTGCTGAATAATTATTAGAAGTTTGGACACACGGTTGTTTTTCAGTGTGTGTGAAAAGTTTGATTTTATGACTCACTGCTGTAAACTGAACTACCCAACAGTACACTTCTTCAAAAACATCATAACAGAAATAATGAACAAATGTTTAACTTGTGATGCTTGAGCTTCACGTTCATAAATCTGTACTTCATTTCACAGGGTGGTCCTGCTACTCATACATGCTGATCATCATATTTCTTGGAGCCTTAGTTTTTGCTCCATAGGAACAAAGTTAGTTATGCACTCACTTGTAGTCCGACGTGTCCCAGATGAACATGGTCATCAGACTCCCCAGACAGAGGAGAATGATCATGAACGAGAAGAAAAACTTCAGGAGCTGCCCCCTCATACCTCTCCCCTCCTGGTAGTCTCACCCTTTTCTCTCTCTCCCCCTCCTTGTCCTGCTTTTACTTTTCACAGCACTTTTTTTATCTGTCCTGTCCTGCTGCCTGTATTCTCAGGTTTCTCCACTCAGATTGCTCTGCCTCACTGCACCTCACACTACACTCAGTGATGACTGTTTCTTTTTGCTTCATGTCTGTTTGCTGTTCTGCACACCCATCACTTCCACCTCCCTCACTGTCTCTTGTAATAATCATAATATTAAAATCACATGCAGGAGGCGCTCAATTAACCTCCATTGCATTTATTTTCCCTTCAAGAGAATGAAGCCAAAATACAAAGCTCCGGACCAGACATGTCCACCTGACCTTAAAATCAGTTCATCAAGTCTGGTGGTCTCTGTGGCCCCATTTACATGACACCGTTTCAAAATGAAAACAGTGTCATTTTGATGCGTTTTGGCCTCCCGTTTACACGGCAACAGAGTGAAAACGATGTGTTTTGGAAACGGGGTCCAGAGTGGAGCGTTTCAGAAACGCACCGGCCTGCGTTCTCGTGTAAACGCTTGAAACCGGGGTGATTTGAAAACGGGTGACTCGCACATGCGCACTGTGGTTGCGACGGCCACAGTTTTCCATGCATGTGCAAATTGATAAACAGTACTCGCGGATTCACGAGTGCTTCTTGTGCTTTTCTTGTGTTTTTACCATTTTGTAATTCAGCGTTGTGTGCAGCAGCGATCCAACCTCATCGTCAGGCCACACAAAACCTCTCACACTGGCCGTTTTGTAAGTAATGAACAATTTGCCGCACTACCTACTGTCACTCCACGCGTACATGTCTTGCATTAACAAGCTTTGCAAAGAGAAAACCAACGCCAACTTGTGGCCTGGCATGGGAACTACATCGTTTTCATCCTTTCACGTGTCATTGTGTAAACGCAGATTGTTTCTGAAAGGCTATCGTGTAAACGGGGCCTCTGTCCTTGAGCCCAGTTTTTATTACAGTTACAGAAAGTCATAAAAACGGTGAGGGTGCATCTTGTGTCTTTTACAGCTGTCAGGGTGTTATCTGCTTCACATCATAAACCAACAAAGCAACAGACACCAAGCAGTTCTACCCTTTTATGTCCCCTTATTAAAGTCTTGCATTAAAGTCTTGCATGTGAACAAACATTCATTACCTACATGTTTTATATATATATATATATATATATATATATATATATATATATATATATATATATATATATATATATATATATATATATATATATATATATATATATAAAAAAAATGATAGAGCATATACATCATTATTTGTAAATCTACCACTAATTTAATTGACAATAAAAGGTCAGACATCAGTAGGGATTCAGCATTGAACACAGAACCCACACAAATATGAGATACTCTTAAAAATCTGTATCTGTTGTTAAGGTCAGCAGCACAGTGTAAGGAATGGATTTCACTTCCACTGTGTGTAATCCTTGGGTATTTGCTCGGTACCTGCTGTTAGAAGCATTTAAAGAAAATTGTTGTATTGGACTGAATCAGAACTCTGTTGCCCATAAATCTGTCATAATAAACCATCATCCAGAGCTTTCACCTGGTATGATTATGGACTAGTTTGTCCATCAAACCTATATTTTTATGTCATGTAACATGCATTAAAATGCATAACTCCTCTGCTCCTTTTGGAAGAAGATTATCCAGGTGCAATCCAGCTCTGTCTGGAATGTCAGAAGGCTGCCAGGACCTTTAAACACTACAGCTGCATCAGGTAAAGCATGATCAGATTAACAGAGTGATATGTTGCTGTAGATGTGATGTGATACGTGTTTTTTTTTATGTCCCCTTGTTTTTTCTCATTGTTATTGCCCGGTGGCTGTTCTTTTGCATTAGCTATGACGTCAACGTCATTTTAAATGTTTTAACCCTCTGCAGACCTTGTCAGTGTGCTGTTAGCTTGGTAAAAAATCTGAATCTCAGTCTGCACCAGGATGTTTTCAGCGAGTGTCATCTCTCTGCAATCACAGTTTGCTTTGGCATTTTTGGCATACGTTTCCTTTTGGAAACGCTTTCATTGTAAAGTAATCATATTGGAAAACATAAGCTTGCCAATTACAGGGAGGAAGCTGGAAGGTTGTGTACAGATGTTTAGATTTGAAGAACATATCACACAAGGTGACAAATGTAAAGCACATGAAAACAGCTGAGGAATAAGTAACCTCTTTACTGTCATACTCCTCTCTCTCTCTTTTTTTTTTAAACCCCAAAGGAATTAAATACGAGTGAGATCTGGAATGCTCTAAGGTGTATCGATGATTAATGTAGAGAATGTATATGTAAGATGGCACACAGCAAACAGGGAAATACAGTGAATACCAGACAACCAAAGTGCCTTTGCTCTGTTTGTATTAGTATGTGGGTGTTCCAGCCTTTTTATGTATTGATGACAGATCGATCACAGCTGGCAGGGAGATAAATAATGATCATCTTCACCTTTATGTTTGCCCGTTTCACCTGCATTTGGATCCATCTTTTTCTTCTCTGTCCTTATCCTATACTTTGTGTTCAGTTCCCTGACAGTGAGTGCCAATAAATGTGTATGTTGTTGTGTATGTTTTCCTCTCATTTTGGTCATATGCAAAAGTCTTGAGCCTCCACTCATTTCTTTATATTTTCCTTTCAAGGACCCAGACTTAATTTTTTAAAGTGGTCTTGAGCAATAGTTCTCCAGAGTTTCTGAAGGACTTTCAAAGTTTTTCTTTGGACATTGGCTGCTTTTTCAGTCATTTTCAGTCCACTTCTTGTACCTGACAATTTTCAGAGGAATGTTTTTTTTAAACACTGACCAATAAAAAGCATACCTGGATAGAAAAAAAAAAACACACACACACACACACACACACACACACACACACACAACTGAAAACTAGCACTATTGGATTGGCCTCTCTAGAGCCCAGACCTCAACATTATTGAAGCAAACACTGTTAATAGCTCCTGAAGTAGTTCCACAGTAAAATATTCCCATTGCCTTTGCATTAAAACATGATTATGAAGCACAAGCAGACAACATTATTTTATATCAACATTTGCTCACCATAATGTCTTAATACAGTGGAGCAGAAAACAAAGGCAGGCTTGTGCTAGTTGAGTGACAACATGACTGCTGGGAAATGATCGATACGGCAGTGTTGTGCACAAAGGATTGTAGTGGTGTGGAAAAATCCTCCCACTGTCCCCTCCCACCTGCAGCTGCTGCCTATACATGTAGATATCACTTCTGCTTTCACAGTCATTAATTTATCATCATTGCAGTTTCATGTCCATTGTGAGGCTCATTAAATGTGCTCGGCAGTGGGTGTGTGGATTAGACCTTGCACCATTTGCCACCAGTGTCAACACCCACCACAAGAAGCCTGTCAATGTAGTAACGCATTTGTGATCATCATAAGAGAAACCACTAACTTGCTGTATTAACCTGCAGCTCTGATAATTAAGCACACATGCAAATTTCCCTTCAGTCCTCCTTTTGATCTCAGATCTTTCACCTTCACACTACTGATGTTGTGTGATCTTCATCATAGTCACCGTCGTCTTCCTCCGTATAACCCAACAGAGACATTTGGTATGGTTCTGGAGCTCCCAATTTCCTTTAACAACAGTGGAGATAAACTGTACTCACACAAAACATATATATGGTATACAACAACATCCACACACTATTAAATTCCTCTCACAATAATCAGAGAAGAGTATGGAAGCAAACGTGTGTCATCAGGATCTGAATTTTAAATTCCATTGAATTTCTGGCACTGAATTTTTTTAATGCCGAAAAAAAGTGTTTGAATTTTTTGCCTCTGAATTTAAGTCTCTGAAATTTCACTATCTCATTTTCAGTTTATTTTTCAATGTTCAAAATTTCAAGATAAAAAATTCACCCTTTAAAAATTCGATGCAAATATTTTCGAGTACTCAAATGCGATAGGCCAAATTCAGTGTCTAAAATTCAGTGTCTATATCTCTGTGTTTATTCCTGGCTTCCCTCAGCTTTTGGTTTAGTTCTTTTTGCACCGTCTTCAGCCCTGTACCGTCTCGTTTCTTAAAAGCAATTTTTTTACTGTTAATACAGTTTTTGATTTCTTTACTTATGTAAGGTTTGTTGTTTGGATATACCTTGACCACCTTTTGAGGAACCACACAGTCAATACAGAATTTTATATAGTCTGTTATTGTGTCAACAGCAAGATCAATTTCCAATTTATGGAAAATGTCCCAGTTTGTGCATAAGAAGGAGCCTTTTAAAGTCTCAATAATGTCTTCAGACCACACAGGTACTGTCTTAAACTGTGGTTTGCTCCTTTTAAGCACAGTTTTTTATGTAGGGATTAGGTGCACTGTGTTGTGGTCAGAATTAGAAAGGGGTGGTTTTGGTTTAGCGCTGTATGCGTTCTTTTTATTTCCATAACATTTGTCCAAAATCCTGCTATCGCACAGTTTACACATTGTTCATATCCAGGGAGGAACAGCTCTAGTTTGCAATTGTTGAAATCCCCCATTATGAAAACGGGGGCTCCAGGTGAGCGAATCAGTTGATGCTGGACACAGTCTGCAATTTGAGCTGCTGCCCGTGCAGCGTTGCCGCTCGGAGGGACGTAAACAGCGCAGATTAAAATACTGCCGAACTCTCTCGGAAGATAATGTGGTCTCAAGGAGAGACACAGTAGTTCGACATCTGAGTTACATACAGTTTCCCTCACTGAGTAGTTGTTATACCAGGATTCACTGATATACACGCAGATGCCTCCTCCTTGTTTTTTTCTTGAGTTCATATTGCGGGCTGCCCGAACAGCAGAGAACCCATCCAGCTCAATAGCAGAATCAGGAATGTCAGAATTAAGCCAAGTCTCTGTGATCACCAGCATGCGAGACTCTCGGTATTCAAAACATACCTTGGTGTTGATACGGAGCTCGTCCATTTTACGCCGTAGAGACCATGTGTTGCAGAGCAAGATGCTGGGCAGGGGTGGCCGACTACCTCGTCGGCGGAGCCGTTGCCGTACTCCTCCCTTCCTACCTCTTTTCCTTTGAAGCCGTCCTGATGGTTGCACTTTCACCGATTCAGGCAGGTCCGCAGGCGGTGTAGTTGAAGCAGGACAAAGGGAAAGTAGTGCCTCTCTGGAATAAGTGAGTGGAAACTCACCCTCCGCATGTGAAAAAGTTTGGCACGTGTGCAGGAGGTTTAAGATGAGTGCCAAAAGCACTCTTTTTGCGAGTGATGCCATACTATTCCAACATAAGCATATGCAGTCTAAAAAACAAAGTGCCGTAGAGCAAAATAGATAAATAACCAATTAAAAAAAAAAGAGATAAGACCATAAAATAGCAG
Organism: Archocentrus centrarchus; assembly: GCF_007364275.1. NCBI lineage: Eukaryota > Metazoa > Chordata > Actinopteri > Cichliformes > Cichlidae > Archocentrus > Archocentrus centrarchus. The sequence goes on along the minus strand of NW_022060261.1, from coordinate 3,315,492 downwards.
CAGCAGCAGTAGTGCACGAGTCCGAGTCGCCAGCCGAGCAGCGCCACCGGATGATTGGTGTGACTTGCGATGACTGTTTTATTGAGGATTGTTAAGCCACGATTGGTAATGGCGGTAGAGCTGAGCTTTTTTGGTTGCCACCTTTAATTCAAAATAAGCTGTTAAAACAAATATTACATATTTCTACATCAAAGAATACAGATGATTGATGTTTGAGCGAATGATTGATTTCCAAATATATTAACAGCTCTCTAGTAATACATTAATGTAGAATAAAAATATCCAGTCATGATGCTTAACTTTAATATCAGCCAAACCGATTTGCTCAGGAACAAATGAAACACAAATAAACCAAACATCAGCTGTTAAGAGATCATCTGAGTGAGTTATGTTTGTGTTTAACTTTCACTCAGCGGTGAAAGCCAGCGAGGGTTTGAAAAGGATGTGCCGGGAGTCTCTCCGGGTATGGCGAGCCTTGATTGGCCAGTCAGCTGACAGTTAGCATGGTGAGCTTGTAAAGCAGCGGCAACGGTCATCTCCAAAAACAGTGGAGCACTTTTTGCAGTTCAGCGATATCTTGATAAAATGAGCTGATATTTGAGGTTTACACATTTACATTCTCACCTAAAAACATCTTAAATGTTTATTTTGCATCACAGACACAGTCATATTTCAAACTTTTCGGCTGCTCATTGTTGAGTTTGAGTTTTGATGCGCAGTGACTCATGGGATATGGTAGACCGTGAAGGATACACCCGACCCATTCTTCAGATTCGGGAAAAGAAGGACACATTCGTTGACCACATTTGGAGGAGCCTTTGTCACCTCGCTGTGACGTAAGTGGCCTACAAATGCAACTTTCGAAGGATGCAGCCCCTGAATTTGGACACAGCTAAAGTTTTAAAAGTTAAAATCAATTAAAACAGCAAAACTCATAAACAAACATGTCAGAGTCAAAATATTACAAGGATCAGATTATGAAGAGCAGTTACACTCTTTAGGAGAGCTCTAAGGTCTCATTCAGCTTTAATGTACTCTGAAGGTGATTCCATGTACAAGGTGCGAAATGAGAGACACTTTTCTACCAAGTTCAGAAAAAAATCCTGGGTAGCCTAAAGAGGAGCCAACTGGTACCCAGCAAATCACAGCAGCTATTTGAAAGAGTTTACACAGGTAAGAAGGAACTTTATCTAAAATAACTTTGTACATAAAAGATATACCATCACACTTGTCTCCTTAAACTTAATCAAGGCCAAGAACTATGATAAACTGAGTCCAAACTACAAAGTGCTGAGGAGGCAGCATGTATATAGATAAAGTCACCATAATCAAGAACATTTAAGAATGTAGCCTGTACAAATTCTTTCTAACTGATAATTTAATACGTGGCAGCCGGAGGGTTGCCGGTTCGAGCCCCTGTCCCTGCGCTGCATTGTGTCCTTGGGCAAGACAGTTAAACCACATTGCCTAAAGGTAGCGCCGGTCTCCGGCTGCATGACTGCTCATCTCTGGATGAGTGATCTTGAACGATCATTTCGTTGTATGCCTTGTGTGCACAATGAGTTGAATCTAACATCTAAAACAGGCCATATTTCAATAATAAATTTGATTTTATTAGCATTTTATTAGCCGAAAGGCAATTTGCAGTTCCTCAACAGCTTATTTCAGAGAAGAGCCAACTGCATAAAGTATAGCGTCATCTGCATAAAGGTGCACTTTATCGGCTGTAGTATCTGATGTTTTATATGTCTGATATTTCATATAGGGTTTTTTTTACTACTCTAAAAACACATTACATGTGAGGCCTCCTTTCTCCTGAGTTGAAAGGCCCTGTTTTTCTCTGTGGGGAAAATCTCCCCTCACTTCTCATCTAAATAAGGATATGTATGTTTAAGATCCACGTGTACTTTCATCAGTTAAAAAAAACCTTAGACACAGGCCCCCCTTACAGGATATTAGCCAGATATGGAAAGGTTACATACCAAGATCTGGGTGTGACTATAAAGGTTTAAAACTCTTGCGACCGTCTTTCTTGAGAGCAAGAGGATTGTTTTTGTTCTCTCCTGTTCTACAACCGGATGAAGAATGTATGACATTGTTCCTTTTGTAATAAACCATATTATTCATAAAGGCTTTATTTACGAGGATTTCTCCAACACTCACACAGCAGAACAGAAGCAATCATGTAAACATATTCTGTCCTATGTTATGATAAAAAAATTGAAAATAAAATAGGGCCTCAAGGGACCCCTTCAATCTTGAAAAACTTGACTTATATCCATCTGTACAAATGTACTGTGATCTATACGAAAGATAGATTCTGAGCCACGCTATAGCTTCACTCAAACCAACATCACTGAGTCTAACAGCAGCTCGTGGTCAGCAGGGTCAAATGCTTTGGCTAGATCAACAAACATGGCAGCACAATGCTGCTTCCTGTCCAACGCCTTAATATTATAATTTGGTATCAACTAGCAGCTGTTATAGTAAAATGACTCAACCTAAAGCCAGACTGAGTTCACATAAATATTATTTTCAACCCAGTATTTTAAGTATTTTAAGTATATTGTTTCAACTGAGCTTTTTTTCAGATTCTAAAATCTTGGCAAGAACAGAAAGTTTGGATATTGGATGATAACTGTTTAAATATGAAGCATCCTTCCCTTTACTAAGGGATGGATGTAAGCTCAGCAATAAAATCAAACCAACTGCAAGCCTTAAAAAAAAGGAATTCAGCTTAAAACAGGAAGTGGACTTCAAAGCTTTATGGAGTGCCACAATAGAAGTATGTATAAAGACAAATCGATTCCTTGAAGGGGCAGTAATAGACCCTTTTATGGCCTACGTCATCAAAGGATGCGCGCACACTCTGGCAACAAAAGTGAACTACTACTCCATTCAAATCAATAAGGACAACGAGACTGCACAGCAGTAAAATGTGATTTAAAAGCAATATCAGCATCAAAAAGTCTGGCTTTTGTGTGTTTGGCTGTCAGAATTTCCAAAAGCAAACAGAAGCTGTACCAAATTTCCACGGGATCACAGCCGTTTGAGAGAAAACGGAGGTGTCTATGGTTGCAAGCCGTCAAATGTATTAATAAAAATTGGACTTAGGACACGATCAGAAATGCTCATGTTTGGAGTGCCCATTTTATATCAGGAAGTTTTTTTTTATTATTATTTTTATTTTTTTAAACCTGTCATGTCTGGCAGTTTTCGCAATCAGAATGGTAATCCGAAGGCACTATTGTACCAAACATATTTGCTTTTACAAGAAGTGCTCTATAAGTTTTCTATAGGCTATTCTTGTTAATTGTATTTTTATTTTATTTATTCTTGCCAGATCTGACAGGTAGGGAAAGAAAAAGAGATAAAGAAGAAAAAAAAGAAGATAAAAGTTGCACATACGTACACATACACACACACACTCTTAAGGCCTTTACACAGCGGACGCGTAAATTCCGTGCGAATGTTTCGTGCGTTAAAAATATTTTTCGGACTCGCCTGTACTTAATGCCATTCACACCAACCGCGTCATTTCACAGGACAAATTTGCGGCATTTATTTTTTCGGATCAAGCTTGATTTTTCTGACTTTCATAAGCGAACAAACAGGTCTGACCAATCAGAGTGCTGCATTTAGCAACATGTGAGGTCAAAGCTCAAAACGCGCACCGATGTACTGAATATACAGTGATGTGGGAACAAAAAAATCATAATAGTTTTGAATATCTGCTGATGCAGCAGTGATTGTGTCCATATTTCTATTTGTAGGCTGCAAAAATTTCAAATTCTGCAGCCATTTCACTTCAGAACGACTAAGGATGTATTTGATGATTGGCTAAATGGGAATTTTAGATTAATTATTGATAACAGTTTGATTAGAGCTTTTTCACACAGTTACAACTGTGTACGTGCATATTATTGGATCTAGGTAATATAATGCATTTGATTGACCTGATAACTATCTAATAGTAGCCAAATGTTGCATTAACCATTTGAAACTTGCCTTTTCACAAATAAACTGAGTATGAACATGGTGTGGTATGCTTGTAACAACCTGCTTATAATATTCTTGGAGATATGTAAATATACCTGTATAGTGTTGCTTATGTTGTGTATCACTTTAATTTGTATAGATCATGCAAACTATTAAAAAAACGGGCACTAAATGATATTATTTCAATCTGTATGGATTGCTAAATTTACAAGGTGCATCTAAAGGGACGATGGGTTGAACCACATATACTGATGTAGATGAGCACATTTTTTAAAGCGTGGATGGCGTGACTCCGGTGAAAATCTGTCATTCTTCACGAGTAAATTCAACAACGTGAAACTCTGCAGCTACAAACAAACATCGTGCACACGAGTGTCTGCTGTGCGCGCTGCTGCAGGTTCACGCTCTTGTGAGGAAACTGAATTTTACACCTGTGAACAAACTGATTTTTGAGCGTTTTGGCGGAGCCCATGTAGCCTAAAGTAATTGGTCACTTTGATGGATAGTTCAGGTTACTGCATTAGAGCGAGGCATACAGTGGCCCAGAGGTCACAGGTCAAACACAAAAGCCACAACACAAATACAAAGGCCTTTTGCATTTGTGTTGTGGCTTTTGTATTTGACCTGACACCTCTGGGCCACCGTAGAGTTACACCATGGCAGCTGCTTTAAACTGGATTTGCTCACAGTCTGGAGAATAAAGTTTCCAGAATTATCAGTAGTTATTGTTTTCTGTAAAGTGACTTATTGCATAACACCATCTTTTTAATGTGATTAAAAAAAGTGAAATAATTTTGAGAATTTGAAAATGGACCTTGAAAGTGCTTAAAGGTGCTTGAAACGGACCCTGGAAAAGCTGTAAAATCTGTGTGTGTGTGTGTGTGTGTGTGTGTGTGTGTGTGTGTGTGTGTGTGTGTGTGTGTGTGTGTGTGTGTGTGTGTGTGCAAGGTTGCCGCGGAGTAGTAAAAGGTAGTAAACAGAATTTGACTTGGTAGTAAATTTTTCATCACCCCTTCAATATATTTTGACTTTTCCATTGATGCAGACTTTTTGTTTTAAGTTCGTTTAATTATAAGATCTGTATAGAAATATAACCACTCAGCAAGACCTGAGCTGACGTTGTTGACGAGCGGTTCCACTGTCCAATCTGCGTTGCGCATGCGCGGAGTCATTTTGCACCTCGTCATGGGAAAATGTAGTGTTCACAACTTTGGCTCGATGACCCGGCAAAGACTGGCTTAACCCTCCGGAGTGCACGAACGCGCTGGCGCGTCAAAATGACATCGCTCATTTTAGATGACGTAGCATCGGGACACTGCTGCCATAAATCGAGAGTGCAGACTTCAAAATTACGTTGATAGGCCAAGTAGAAAAATCAACCAATCAGAAAATTATGCGGTAACACGATGCATTTGGGTGCATTTGGCTGCTGAGGAGCAGGTGGAAAAGTCGTAAAAGAGACATTATTAGCAAGTTTTGCCTGTGATGGGCCCCTCAGTCTTGTGGAGGACAGAAACTGTATTTTGAGGCGGCATAAATAATTTGTGTAGCATCTTAATGTGAGCTCCTCCGTGAAACGCCACCTTATCGTGGTGGAGGGGTTTGTGTGTCCCGTGATCCCAGGAGCTATGTTGCCCGGGGGCTTGTCCCCCTGGTAGGGTCTCCCATGGCAAATTGGTCCTGGGTGAGGGTCCAGATAAAGAGCGGTTCAGGAGACCCCTATGTCTTTAAAAGCAAGAGAACAGTTTACCCTGCCCGGGATAGGGTTACTGGGGCCCCACCCTGGAGCCAGGCCTGGGGAGGGAGCTCGAGGGAGAGCGTCTGGTGGCCGGGCATTAGCCCGTGGTGCTCGGCCGGGCGCAGCCTGAAGAGGTTACATGGGCCCGCCCTCCTGTAGGCCCACCACCCACAGGAGGTGTCGTAGGGGTCGGGTGCAGTGTGTGTCGGGCGGTGGCCGAGGGCGGAGGCCCTGGCGGACCGATCCCCGGCTATCGAGACTGGCTATTGGGACATGGAATGTCACCTCTCTGGTGGGGAAGGAGCCTGAGCTAGTGCGTGAGGTTGAGAGATACCAGCTAGATATAGTTGGGCTCACCTCAACGCATGGCCTGGGCTCTGGAACCAGTCTCCAGGAGAAGGGCTGGACTCTGTTCCAGTCTGGAGTTGCCCTCGGTGAGAGGCGGCGAGCTGGGGTGGGTATTCTTGTATCCCCCCGGCTTGCTGCCTGTACGTCGGAGTTTTCACCGGTGGACGAGAGGGTAGTTTCCCTGCGCCTTCGGGCTGGGGAACGGGTCCTGACTGTTGTTTGCGCTTATGCGCCGAATGACAGTTCAGAGTACCCACCCTTTTTGGAGTCGCTGGGCAGGGTGCTGGAGAGTGCTCCATCTGGTGACTCCATAGTCTTGCTGGGAGACTTCGACGCTCACGTGGGCAATGACAGTGAGGTCTGGAGGGGAGTGATTGGGAGGAACGGCCTGCCCGATCTGAATGGTGTCTTGTTATTGGACTTCTGTGCAAACCACAGTTTGTCCATAACAAACACCATGTTCAAACATAAGGATGTCCATAAGTGCACATGGCACCAGGACACCCTAGGTCGCAGGTCGATGATCGATTTTGTAATCGTATCATCAGATCTGCAGCCGTATGTTCTGGACACTCGGGTGAAGAGAGGAGCTGAGCTGTCAACTGATCACCACCTGGTGGTGAGTTGAATCAGGTGGCGGGGAAAGATGCTGGACAGACCTGGTGCACCTAAACGTATTGTGAGGGTGTGCTGGGAATGCCTGGCAGAAGCCCCAGTCCGGGAGATCTTCAACTCCCACCTCCGGCAGAACTTCGACAGCATTCCGAGGGAGGCTGAGGACATTGAGTCCGAATGGACCATGTTCTGCACCTTCATTGTTGAGGCTGCTGCTCAGAGCTGTAGCTGCAAGGTGGTTGGTGCCTGTCGTGGTGGTAACCCCCGAACCAGATGGTGGTCACCGGAGGTGAAGGGAGCCATCAAGCTGAAGAAAGAGTCCTATTGGGCTTGGTTAGCCTGTGGGACTCCGGAGGCAGCTGACAGGTATCGACAGGCCAAGCGGAATGCAGCTCGGGCAGTGGCCGAAGCAAAAACTCGGGTGTGGGAGGAGTTCGGTGAGGCTATGGAAAAAGACTTTCGGACGGCATCGAAGCGATTCTGGGAAACCGTCAGGTAACTCAGGAGAGGAAAGCAGTGCTTCACTCACACTGTTTATAGTGCGGGGGGGGGGGGGGGGGGGGGGGGGGGGGGGGGGGGGGGGGGGGGGGGGGGGGGGGGGGGGGGGGGGGGGGGGGGGGGGGGGGGGGGGGGGTGCTGCTGACTTCAACTGAGGCTTTAGTCAGGCGGTGGAAGGAATACTTCGAGGACCTCCTGAATCCCACTGACACGCCTTCTGTAGTGGAAGCAGAGTCTGGGGACGAGGGGGATGACCTGGCCATCACTGGGGGTGAGGTCACTGAGGCAGTTAAACAACTCCTTGGTGACGGGGCCCCTGGGGTGGACAAGATTCGCCCTGAGTTCCTGAAGGCTCTGGATGTTGTAGGGCTGTCTTGGTTGACACACCTCTGCAATATCGCGTGGAGATCTGGGGCAGTGCCACTGGATTGGCAGACTGGGGTGGTGGTCCCCATCTTTAAGAAGGGAGACCGGAGGGTGTGCTCCACCTTTCGAGGGATCACACTCCTCAGCCTCCCCGGTAAGGTCTATGCCAGGGTGCTGGAAAGGAGGGTCCGTCTGTTAGTTGAACCTCATTTCCTGTGGGTGTTGGACTCCGTCAGGGCTGCCCTTTGTCACCGATTTTGTTCATAATTTTTATGGACAGAATTTCTAGGTGTAGCCAGGTGGCGGAAGGCTTCTTCCTTGGTGGCCTCAGAGTCTCATCTCTGCTCTTTGCAGATGATGCGGTCCCCCTGTTCATCAGGGGGTGGCCTCCAGCTCACAGTGGAACGGTTCGCAGCGAGTGTGAAACGGCCGGCATGAGAATCAGCACCTCTAAGTCTGAGGCCATGGTCCTCAGCCGGAAAAGGGTGGAGTGCCCTCTCCAGCTCAGGAACGAGTTCTTGCCCCAAGTGGAAGAGTTCAAGTATCTCGGGGTCTTGTTCACGAGTGATGGGAGAAGGGAGCGGGAGATTGACAGATGGATCGGGGCTGCTTCTGTAGTGTAAAAGCGAAGCTCTCGATTTACCAGTCGATCTACGTTCCAACCCTCACCTATGGTCACGAGCTTTGGGTAGTGACCGAAAGAATAAGATCGCGAATACAAGTGGCAGAAATGAGTTTCCTTTGAAGGGTGGCTGGCCTCTCCCTTTGAGATAAGGTGAGGAGTGCAGCTATCTGGGCGGGGCTCAGAGTAGAGCCACTGCTCCTCCACATCGAAAGGAGCCAGTTGAGGTGGCTCGGGCATCTGATTAGGATGCCTCCTGGCCGCCTCTTGGGTGAGGTGTTCCGGGCATGTCCCACCGGGAGGAGGCCCCATGGTAGACCCAGGACACGCTGGACAGATTATATCTCTCGGCTGGCCTGGGAAAGAAAAGAAAGAGCTTTATTTGTCACATACATTTACATGCAGTGAAATTCATTCTCTGCATTTAACCCATCACACACATGGAGTATGTAGTACACACAGCACAGCATGGAGCAGGGGGCAGCCAAAGGGCGCCCGGGGAGCAACCTGGGGGGGTGGGCTTGCTCAGGGACCCACAGTGATGCCAGCCCGAGGATTTGAACCAGGGTCCTCTCAGTGACGAACCCTCTTCTTCTCCCCTAGGCCACCACTCCCCCCGGATGAGCTAGAGGAGGTGGCTGGGGGGAGGGAAGCCTGGGCTTCTCTGCTTAGGCTCCTGCCCCCGCGACCCGGCCCCGGATAAGCAGAAGAAAATGGATGGATGGATGGATCTTAATGTGAGTCCTGATTGCTCTGCAAATAGTTGTACACAAAAACACCTGAGGCCTTTCCTGCATTTTAATGTGAATAGTTGTATTTAACTTTATTATTTACTATATTTTTACACAAGTTTTGCAAATTTACAACTTTTATTTGCATTTTAATTGTAAAAATAATTCATTAAGCATGTTTCTGATTATTACAGTAAAAAAAAAATCTAACTTTGTTCTACTCTGATTTTATGTTTTTATGTGATTGTAAGTCCAATGTGTTAATACAGTATGTCAAAATGAAAAATAACTATACAGCCACACACATGAGGTCGTGCTGAAAAACAATTATACCAAACAAGGCAGGGTAAACCAATTCTAAGGTCAACTATGAAGCTAAAAACAAAAGTAGTCAAAAATGGCCAAATATACCCTGGTCCCCAGAGGGTTAAGCTGGTCATGGGGAATGATCGAGAGGCGTTTTGTAAAGTGTGCAGAAAAAAATATAAATTTGACCTGAAACGGTTTGTCAAATCACACCGAGCATCCACCATTTACCAGCAGCGGATTCGCACGTGGGGAGCAGATCCCTATTTTGTTTTTTGGTGCTACACAAAGCACTGCGACTGCAACTCCAAGGTCAGCTATGAGCACAAGTATCACTGTCACACCTCAGCAACAAACCAGTATTCCAATATTTTATTGGGAAATAAATAATCGGCTTGTGAAACTTGAATTTCGTTGCATTTTGTTTGTTCTTAAAAAAACAAATTTAGATAGATAGATTCAACTCATTGTCACTGTGCGAACAAGGCACACAACGAAATGATCCAGAGACGAGCATCTGCGGTCATGCAGCCAGAGCCCGGCACTACCATTAGGCAATGTGGTTTAAGTGTATTGCCCAAGGACACATCGCAACACAGGGACAGGGACTCAAATCGGCAACCCACCGGCTGCAAGACAGGTGCCTACCTACTGCGCCACTTTTTGAAATGTGTTTGGAATATTAATGTTTATGAGGTCTTAGTCAAGACAAAGTCACAGTTACACTTTCAAGTAAGTGGGATACAGTTTTGTCTTTGGTGAGAGATGGGCGATCATTGTACATGGCTCAGTGCTGTGAATCCACCGCTACCCCAAAAAAGGCTGCTGCTCAATTTCGTCCAGGTAGTAAAAATATTTTAGAGGTAGTAAAAATAGGTAGAAAAAGGCAGTAAATTTAACTCTAGGATTCTTGTATAAACTCTGGTGTGTGTGTGTGTGTGTGTGTGCGTATGTTTATAATACCTTGTGGGGACAATTTTCCTGACATATACTACGTTGTGGGGACCAATTGCTCCTTGTGGGGACTGGAACCTTGTCCCCACAAGGGGAAACCCTGTTTTTGGGTCAGGGGTCAGAGTTAGGGCTAAGGTATGAATTGAGTTTAGGTTAGGGTTAGGGTTAGGTATGTGATGGTTAGGGTTAGGAAAAGGGTAAAGGTAAGGTTTAGGCTGTAGAAATGAATGGAAGTCAATGAAAATTCCCCACAAAGATAGCAAAACACACGTTATGAAGTTTACAGGAGAAACAAACCTCTGAGAGGCAGAAGAAGAAATCTGTAAATGAATGACTTTAATTATTGATGTTAAAGTTCATCAGTGAACTAAAGTGTCTCAAATCTTCCAGAATAATCGAGTGCATTCAAACATTAATGTGACCTTTAGGGTCAGCTGCTCTCAGGCTGTTTGTACTGATGTGTGACAGCAGGACGCTCTGACCCCTCACAGGCCTCTCACACTGGGACGGGGTCAGAGGTCACATTTGTCCTCCATCTTGTCTGCAAGTGAAAGTGAAACTGCTGAGCTCATCCTCCATCTTGTGTCTCCGTGAAGGGAGAGACTGATCCCAGGTCAGTTACACATATACTTTTATAGGACAGCTGTAAACAAGATAATCAATCCCTTCATATGAACTTCCTCATATGTGGCGTCTCCAAATGCTGAAGGCACAAACTCAGCAGGAGACTCGATCAGAAAGCTAACCTGCTGTTCAGAGTGTCTGAAGCTGAAGCCACTGTTCCAGCTGCTGTAGCATTTACCTGCTGTGTTTCCTCCTTTTACACAAACAGCTCAGAGTGGATGTTCTCTGATTGGTGGGAATGCAGAGTGCAGATGATTGGCTCCAGCCTGAGGACCACAAACTGAAGCTCAGATGGCTGCAGAGGATCAATTCCCTCCCTGTCAACCAACCAGCCACATCAGTAACTGTACCCTGTAGTAGTGATGGCAAAGTGGAAACTGCTGCTTATAGCAGACTATCAGTCATTATCACCTGAGTACAAATTGCTGAAGCTAACATCTGCTAGTTTCTTGCTAGTTTCTTATATGAATGGGTGAATGCAAAGATGTTGTACAAACACTTTGAGCGCTCACTTAGAGTAGAAAAGCACTATATAAGAACTAGTCCTTGTCTGTGTTTTTTCTTGGACACACAACACTGGTACTGCGACGGCTACTACTACTACTGCTCCTGCACAGGGTGCTTGGTGGGACAGACAGCTGTGAGGACACCTGGGACCTGCAGGTTGGGGGGTTGGGGGTAACAGCCTCATGTTGTAAAAAATCCACCATCCAAGTGCTGCAGGTGACAAAGAGTCATAAACCACCCCCTCTTTACTACCTTTTAGAAATGTTTGAGTTTTCCTTAGAGACAGAGCAACATCACTCTTTAAAAAAGGGGGGATTTCAGAGCTGCTGATAGGTGCAGCAGCCTTCATGGACACATGGGTCAACTCTGTTTTTGGCTTTGAGTGCTGAGATGTGACAGTTTTAATAGTGAAAGAAACCAAGGGTCACTGGATTTGTTGATGTGCAGTATCAAGTCTTTTCTAAACTCAGAGAAGGTATATAATGAATCTGATGACTAAATTAATTCATGTTAAACTAAGCAATATGTTTATTAACAAATCCTGCCGGGTTTGACGGTTGATGGGAAATAATATGGGGCCTCTTGGCCGGGGCATGTTTTGTAAATGAGAACTGGTTCTCAGACATTTTAGCTGCTAAAACAAAGGTTTAAAAACATATTGAGCCTTTTTCCTGTGCAGAGTAACAGGAGTCCTCTCACAGTTAGCACACATGAGCCAGTTTCACTGCCATGGAGTCATATGCAAACTCCTGCATATGTACAGGAGAGAAAAGAAGAGTTAGTGAATGCTTGTTATCCACAAAGACCTGCACACAAATGTGAAAGACACTGTGTTTGCAAAGCTAATGTCAACTTCTGAGAACTATAAGGCAGGAAGTTTCTGCTATCAACATTTCATATTGTTAATCCTGAATTTTTCTTGGTCAGGACATTTACACCCCCAGAGAGAGGGTCTGTTACTGCACACACATTTGGAAAATCATATAGTTTGACTATTAAATATATCATTAGAGCAGAATTCAAATTTGGGTTGCTGCAGCAAAATCATTAAAGAAAAATACACATCACAATATGACTGTGTTTTCATTTGAAAATATAAAATATAGAAATTTTAGATGTAAAGAATAACACAAGCTTAAAATGTTAAAGATCAAATTATCCATCCCTGCATTTTACTAGATTCATTAGTATTTTGATCTCAGAGTCTACAGAGGCTGATGTACTGTAGCTTATTAGAAATACTGGATTGTAGCAGGAGAAATGGTATATTTGACAACACTGACATCACACTAAGCCACTCCCCCTGTATTTGTTGGTGTTTATTTGGCCCCTTTATAAGCTTGATGCATAATTCAATGAAAAGGGTCCATGAGATGCTTCACACTGTCTATCAGATGATAAAAGCACACTTCCTTTCTGTCCTGCTGATTGTATCTTTATGACCTGAATCACTGTGAATTTAAGAAAAGCACCGTGACTGAAAAGAGGAGCACACATTTGGGTAAACTGTGCTATAACAACATATCGTCAAGTTTTGTGTCTATTGGTTCAGAAAAGAAAAATATAATACAAACTCCTTGAGATTATATAATTGATTTGTGCACTTCGCTCATACAGACATTATATGTGAAAAAGATGGGCTTAAAGATTACACACCTTGTGCTCACTTTGTCCTCCATGTAAGAGGACTGCAAAAACAAAACGTTAGAAAATACATCCAGAAATGTTAGTTAAGCTGTTTATTTTATTCTAAGCTGTAAAATTATTTTCTGTCCACCATTTTGGTGAATAACATTCTCACTTTAAGGTGTCACAGGTGAGGCGCCTGTTGTTGTGATTTGGTGCTACACAAACAAAACTGAGATGAATTGAACCTTATGCTGTCATGGTAGCATGCAGCGACACAACAAGAACAACTCAAATTTCACCACAACCCCCACTAGAGAAGGGCAGTTTAGACAGTTTAATGAGGCTCTGCAACAGTTGTAGTAGTTCAGTTCAATGGTTCAGTGTTACGAAGGTGCTTGTAAAAGCGTAACAACCGGATTTAAAACTGAATCCAATGTAAAGATTCTTGTCCCAAGAGGATATGAAAAATTATATCACAGGATGGATGTGCTTTAAAATGAGCGTTTCTCACTTCATTACAACAGCAAAGTAACACAACAAAGAAAAATGAAAGAATATGGAAGAACAAGTATGACCGCATGCTGCAGAGCAGAATTATCTGCTGACACCGGTCAGGGCTGCTGCTGCTCTCCTCTTATTCAAACGTTGGTGTCTTGGAGCCTCAAATTTTAGCACCCTGATCAACTTTATTTTCATCATCATCCCTCAGCCATCTGTGCTTATCACTGACATGTGTATTATTATCAGAATCAGAGTATTTGTATACTTGTATATTGTCTTATAGTTTTTATACTTATTTGTTTTTTTTTTTTCTGTAAGCACGAAGTACCGCAGCAATTTCCTAATGCTGTGAACCTGTTCACCCATATGGCAATAAAAACCTTCTGATTCTGATTCTGATTCTGATTATAATTACAATGTCACAAAGGGGAGAGAATCAAACATATGCTACATACAATTATTAGTTTTTATAAAAATTACTTATTTCCCAGCATAAGAAAAAACTGACAAATGCAAAAACTGAAGCATAAGACAAAAATGTCTTTTTGAAAATCACGTTTTCTTTTTACAAACAAGCAAAAAAGTTGTCACACATTTTAAAAGCATAAAACGGTAAATAAAGTCTTTATAAAATCAGCCAGTCTTAGAGCAGGTACACACCTTTAATTTTCCCACAGTGCCTCTGTGTCTCCTCCTTTATGGCTTTCAGTTTCAGACACACTATCTCACGATTTCTGTCCTCAGCATCGACTGCTTGTCATTCAAAGACATTTGCTGCCACTGCTCTGCTCCGCTGTGTCTGATCAGATCCAAATGGAGAGGTTTCTGTGCTCAGGTACAAAGGCCTCTGTGCCGGTTTAACAAAAAATATCTTAACCTGTTAACTTGCCGCTCCAAAATCACCAAAAACGCCTGAAAAAGCATACCCAAATGAAATCAGCTGCTGTTCCTGAACTCTTTGGAGTACATGCAAAAGTTTGGTCTCTTTGTGAAGAAGACAAGCTATATTTTTCATTTTTGCAGTCAGAAATGCTGTAACTGTAATGAGTATGTAGCTATTAAGTTTGGAACACAGAAAAATTAGACAGTTTTTGCCTCGCCTAGATTTTTCCTGTTTGTTTTCATGTAACTACACACTGATTGTAGAAGGTATGGACTGGAAAATATAATGAAGCTGTAGAATGAAGTCTTTTTACCATGTATTTCAAATTTTATCAAGATAGCACAAAAATCCACTGTTTTGTAAAGGTTTTTATGCATTGATGTCCAGCTGTGGTCTCACATGTGAGCAGCCTTTGTTATACAAACTTCAAATGGCTGTAACTCCTCAATGCTTCAACATACAGACATCAATGAGGCTCTAATCAAAGATACTACCCTGAGGAATCCTCTGATATACACAAAGTTACTGATAGTGTGAATCAATTACAAGTATAGACATATTTATAAATCAGAGGTTTCCCTAATTTGTAAAAGTCTATTTTCAGTGATTCCTTCACACACACAAAATAAATAAATTGTATATTGATCAAAAGTTACAGTAAATGTAAACACTACATATTCACATAAAATAAAAAACCACAGTCCTCTCAATAGTCCTTCTCTGATACACAACTTACAACCCCCTCCCAAAAAAAACGTACACAAAGCATAAAGCTTTTTGTAAAACTTTAGACACTTACTGTTCAATAAAAGCTCTGAGCCTTTGTCCTCCTCATCCTGCCATAATAAACGTAATAAAGACCCCGTGAAAGCCTCATCGAGACCTGTAACAACCTTCCCTGCCCCCAACACTGCTCTTGTAAATTTCCATATGCAAAGCACACACACATAATATAGGTGGCGTAACAACAGCGTACGGTGATATTTTCTGTGTAATGGGGCACGCCAAGCTCACCATTACATACATATTTACATCTAAACGGCATATAATACGAGGACGAGCTGAGAATAAAACATTACACGTACCATGGATCGCCTTCAGAGTAACAGCTGTTCATTTGTGGGTTTTTGCAGCGATAAAACCGGTCGAATCAGTGACGAAATCCTCTAATAAATAATAATCCAGTTTTGTGAGTCATTGAATAAATATAGTTTGTTTTTGATGTATTCTGACAATCCGTTGATGAGAAAAAGTATTGTAAACACTGTTTACGCACAATGACGCACACACTCTTACTTCCTGCTCAGTTTCACGCACTGAATACGCAGGGAGTTTATGGTTTGATGTGAAAACCCACCCCATAGCGCCATATACCCACGTGTCAGGAATTTTATTGGCTATCTATCTGTGGTTTTGGAATTTGGGTCAGACTCGACCAATCAGAACGATTGGAGAACATTTTGGGACAAGTCCAGAAAAGTCACATGACGCTGTCTGGTTATTATTGGCTCTGGAAAATCCATTTCATAACATGATCGGCCAAATGAGGTGTCAATCCAATTCTGAGGGTCTATTCTGTCATATAAAAGCATCATAAGGGCGAACTGCAGCATTACTGTGACGCTATGAGGCTTCAAAGTCGGAAAGCGCTACAAACGGCCCGCGGGCGGGCCGCTGCCAGGTTACAGGTCAATTTGTACAGGTCAAGGAAGTCCCTTGAGATTAACATCACGGCAGACCTGGCCAAGAAGGCATAAAAGCTGTGTCCAAATTCAGGGGCCACATCCTTCAAAGGAAGGACCCAACCTATGTAGACCGGGTCTTTCACAGCACATGAAAGACCGCAAAGGCCGGGAGTGGCATCTGATTCACTTGCCCTCACCACAACATCGCTCATGTTGCCTAGCAACTGTGACAATGCAAAACACAGCTGTGGAAAAGAAGCTGTTACAGTGGAGACTGAACTTTTGCTCCTTTTTTAAGCTGTTAAAACAAATATCACATATTTCTACATCAAAGAATACAGATGATTGATGTTTGAGCGAATGATTGATTTCCAAATATATTAACAGCTCTCTAGTAATACATTAATGTTGAATAACACTATCACAGTTTGAACGCTGTTGTGTGACGAAGGTACTTCAGAACAAGTTGAGACCAATTTTTCAGAAGGCATTAAAATGCTGAGAACAACGGCCTTACAAAGGCATCCCACTTATGCTGAAATACTTCCAGACTCCAGGTGGAACATCTAGGTAATAAACAGGGTTGAAGATCCAGTTTTTCAGTTAAAAATGTCTTGGCTGCTAGTAGTTATTTTCCATCTTTCCACTAGTCAAAAGTGATAGGTCATTTTATTCAAAAGCATATGAATTGATTTAAGTGATTGGTTTCATCTGAAGGCTACAGAGGTGACACTTTGCTTCGGTGGTGTTGTCTGTCCCTGGGAACTATTTTCCATCTGCTTTACAGTCTCCCAGGTGAAGCCTTATTATCCCTTGAGCGTGCAGCTGCAACAACTGGTCAAATTCAGCCGGCATTGAATGGAAGCCTTTATTAGCTGGTTTGTCATCATAGTAGTGGTTAGTCAGGGCGTAGAGGCCATATGGGTGACTACTGAAGGGCCAGAATCCATACAGGTGCACATTTTCACAAAATTCCAGGGCCATGCTAGCCATCATTAATCCGGTGCTGAGCCGTACTTCCTTCAGGCCCTGAGAGCGCCAGAACTGGGACAGATTCTGAAGGTACCGAGGGTTGAAGAAAACAGGCTGAAGAGGGCTTTCAAAGTCCTCTATTGCATAAACAGCTCGCTGACACACTGCAGTATTTCTACTAAAGGCGAAGGGAGGAAGGAGCAGCAAAGAGCTGCCATACTGGCGAAGACTATCTATGAATGGACGGCGACGTCCTATCAGCGAGCCAAACCTGCACAAAAGAAACAGTTTATTTGAGCAACAATACATACACAATGTAGACTGACAAGGATTCATTTTCTTGCTCACTTATGTAATAAGATGCTCGGATTTGCTGTCACAAGGTTAGTTTTGGTGCCAACATCTTTCTCATATCCATTGTCCAATGGAGGTAGGTTGCACCTGAACAACCAAACAAAGAGCAGTTAGGTGGAATTTCCGCTCTGATTTTGGTTTACGTTGGACACTTTTCTCACCTGACAACAAAGTCAGCCGAATCAATCATTTTTCCACAGCCGCTGTCAGACAGGATCCCACTATTCCCAACAACTGAACAGGTGTCCCATATTTTATTTGAGAAAGGATGTTTCTGGAATAGACAGCAACAGATAACCATTACAAAAACACCAAATTTACACTGTTGCTACTGTCGACTGTTCAAAAAGGAAAGAGAGATTTACTTTTTCAGATGTTTCCTCTTCACAAGTGTTTTCTATTTACTTTTTATGATACACAAGATCAATATTTGTTGCTTCTCTGGTTAAATAATGTTCTTTAATCATTCAGGAGATGAGAGAAATGTGTTTTATGTGACACACAGATTCACATCTTGGTGAGGTCAGTAGTTTATATGTTACTGGTTATGAATGTGGTGTATTTATTAAATATTTACCAGTGGTGCCCTTTATAAGGCAAAGTGAGGCTGTGTTTCTTAATATTTGGAAAAACTTTTAAATGGAAAAGAAACAATCAAACTGTTTCTTTCTAGAAATATGGATTTCAGAGGTTGTTGACTGAGTTCAACCACATTACTTCATACAGTAAACCATACAAGACCGTACATGACCAGACTTATTGAGGACAAAGAGAAATAACATGAAATAATCACTGTGATAAAATAAAACATTTGAGGAACAATCAGAGAAGCAGCACATACTGTATTAGTTTCCATGAATGAAAAATAGTCTACCTTAATAAACATGTTGAACAGGTCCTGATTCACCTCAATAGTCCTCTTCTGTTCCCCATCATAAACAAGCTTCGATCCCACCGGAGTGTTGCTCTGGGTAATGATGGCTTCATCAGACCCATTGCACTTAAGTCTCAGTTCAGCTCTGGGGGAAACATGTACAAACACTTTGTTGAAACAAGGGCTGCGCGATATATATCGTCTACGATAATATCGTAATTGCCATGTTAACGATGAAGAAGCTGACGTTATCGAGTATGCTAATGACTGGGAAAAAAATAACAATAGTCAAGACCACCTAACCTGAGACCAAGACAAGACCAAGACCAGTGCCTGATGCTACATGACACAATAAAATGTGAAACATGATGAAAATCTCTTGGATATTAAACACTCACAGCTGAAATAAATATAACCATCTTTATTTAATACTCCTGGGTGACTGCCATCATTTATTACAGAATGTAAAACAATTATTCATCACAATAGTCTTTACTTTTCTCTGCCTTTCATAAACAATACATAAAGTTATGTTGTTTTAAACCAGCAACAATCTTTATAAAAAAGGGATTCTATTTCAAAACTACATAGCTAAATGTGTAAATACACTGCACCAGGGGAAGAAATACAGACATCGCCAGCCTCGCAGTCTACTGCCTTAATTAATTCCTAGGCGAGGAGGTGGTTTAAATTGAAAAGACTGACACTGATCAAAAGACGGCAGTTTGCGGACTTTGTAAGAAAGCAGATAGCTCGACAGCAAACCTGCTCCATCAACGACGAGTATGAGGAATATGGAAAGTTTCGGGACAACGAAGACAAAACTAAATCAGGTAAGGGCAAAACACATGTTTGGAGCCTCAGATAATATGCTGAAGAGGTCTACCAAAAAGCAGGTTTCTGGTCAGATGAAGGTGTGTAGTTTCTGAGATTTATTTTGCTATAATGTAGGGGGAACCCCCCCGGACAGCCTCTTTTTCAATTTTTTTTTTTTTAATTCTCTCAAGTCTTCTGTATTGAGTGATTGCTGTTGAAAAATCGTTAAAGTTAACATTAAGACTTATATTTTAGGAGCTTGCACTTCTTTTACAAATGTATTTTTAAATAATGCAAAATATCATTTATTATCTTTTGAAACAAAATTACAGAAAATCTAATTTTTATCAATATCACACAACCCTAATTGACACTGGCTGGCTATTTATTATACAAGATGATTAACAGCTATTAACTGGCAACAAATTTATTGCTTTTTCAAATTACAAGACAGCTGGACTAGCACATAATTTCTTGTTATGCCTTTAAATTTGCCTATTTAAAAAATGACAAAAAAAATACATTATTAAAATGGAGCATTAGCCACTTGTTCATATAAAAGCAAGCAAATTACACATTTTTTAAAAATTTTTTAAAGCACGTGTCAGTTTCATTTCTTGTGAAAATTGCAAACCAACCAAGCTTCTATGAACATTACCTCACAGGTGGATAGAGCTGAGCTACAGCAAATCTGCATAAATCTTTGGTATTTTTTACTTGTATTTTGCATTCTTCTTGGGGAAAAAAATGAAAGGCTTTGAAAAGGCTTTTGTTCGGCTGCTTTCAGCACTGCTGGTATTTGTTTAGACTCTTTGGCTCCAGTTGATCTTTCAGAGTTAACTTCAATAGTTACTTCATCCAAACAGCAACATGTTTGTTAGATCCCATTCCTACTAGACTGTTCAAAGAAGTCTTTCCAATTATTGATGCTTCAATCTTAAAAATGATCAATCAGTCTTTATTAGTTGGCTATGTACCACAGACCTTCAAGGTGGCTGTAATTAAACCTCTGCTTAAAAAGCCATCACTTGACCCAGCTGTCTTAGCTAATTATAGGCCAATCTCCAACCTTCCTTTTCTCTCAAAGATTCTTGAAAGAGTAGTTGTAAAACAGCTAACTGATCATCTGCAGAGGAACGGTTTATTTGAAGAGTTTCAGTCAGGTTTCAGAATTCATCACAGTACAGAAACAGCATTAGTGAAGGTTACAAATGATCTTCTTAGAGCCTCTGACAGTGGACTCATCTCTGTTCTTGTCCTGTTGGACCTCAGTGCAGCTTTTGATACTGTTGACCATAACATTTTTTTACAGAGATTAGAGCTTGCTATAGGTATTAAAGGTACTGCACTGCAGTGGTTTGAATCATATTTATCTCATAGACTCCAATTTGTTCATGTAAATGGGGAGTCTTCTTCACACACTAAGGTTAATTATGGAGTTCCACAGGGTTCTGTGCTAGGACCAATTTTATTTACATTATACATGCTTCCCTTAGGCAGTATTATTAGAAAGCACTGCATCAATTTTCATTGTTATGCAGATGATACTCAGCTTTACCTATCAATGAAGCCAGATGACACACATCAATTAGTTAAACTGCAGGAATGTCTTAAAGATATTAAGGCCTGGATGACCTCTAATTTCCTGCTTCTAAATTCAGATAAAACTGAAATTCTTGTTCTCGGCCCCACAAATCTTAGAAACATGGTGTCTAACCAGATACTTACTCTGGATGGCATTACTTTGGCCTCCAGTAACACTGTGAGAAATCTTGGAGTCATTTTTGACCAGGATATGTCCTTCAATGCACATATTAAACAAATATGTAGGACCGCTTTTTTGCATTTGCGCAATATTTCTAAAATTAGAAACATCCTTTCTCAGAGTGATGCTGAAAAGCTAATTCATGCATTTATTACTTCTAGGGTGGACTATTGTAATTCATTATTATCAGGCTGTCCTAAAAGCTCCCTGAAAAGCCTTCAGCTGATCCAAAATGCTGCAGCTAGAGTACTGACAGGGACTAGAAAGAGAGAGCATATTTCTCCCATATTGGCTTCTCTTCATTGGCTCCCTGTTAAATCTAGAATAGAATTTAAAATCCTTCTCCTCACATACAAGGTCTTGAATAATCAGGCACCATCTTATCTCAAAGACCTCATAGTACCATATCACCCCAATAGAGCACTTCACTCTCAGGGGCTCGACACACGGGGAGCGACGTCGCTCGCTCTCCATTCATTTCCTATGGAGCTTGTGCGATGAGGCGACAATCGCTTGCCCTCCTCCAGCTAAGCGACCGGCGACATTCGTGCATGTGAAATTTCGAGCTCGTACACGTAGACGTGCACACGCGACCAGGCGACGCGACACAACAAAGTTGGAAAATGTTCTACTTTTGTCGCTGTCGCGTGGCACTAAACCAATCAGCAAGAGTTTCATTGACTGACCAATGAGCGAAGAGTATGCTACACACTGCAGTCTGCAACCACTTTCAGCAGGAAGGAAAGCATCGTTTTAGCTGTGTTTGACTTTCCTATATTATATGACACTTCACGCAGTGATTATCGAGTTAAACATAAAAGGCAGCCATATGAGAACGTGTTGGTGCAAGACTAACGTTAAACAGACGGATAGAGAGGACTTTTGTGCTAATATAGGATGAACCCGAGGTTGTCTTTTTCTTTTGTAGAGGAGACTTAACAGCAAGATTTCTGTCAGTTCAAATAAAATCTTCAGACTCCTCATCTTTATTGCCGTGTCTGACACGGACTGCTTTGAAAATGTCTAAATCCCTCCAGTTTCATAACCAATCACATTTCTTGGAGACGAGTGACGTAAGAGCGCGATTCGCAAAGCTGCCGTCGCTATCGCGTCCCGTGTGTTCAGTTTCACCCCAGTGGCGATGCGACCCATTCGTCGCTGTCGTTTGTCGCTCCCCGTGTGTCGAGCCCATCAGACTGCTGGCTTACTTGTGGTTCCTAGGATACTTAAGAGTAGAATGGGAGGCAGAGCCTTCAGCTTTCAGGCACCTCTTCTGTGGAACCAGCTTCCAGCTTGGATTCGGGAGACAGACACCCTCTCTATTTTTAAGATTAGGCTTAAAACTTTCCTTTATGATAAAGCTTATAGTTAGGGCTGGATCAGGTGACCCTGAACCATCCCTTAGTTATGCTGCTATAGGCCTAGACTGCTGGGGGGTTCACATAATGCACTGTTTCTCATTCACCTTATTTACTTTGTTTATACTCCACTCTGCATTTAATCATTAATTGATATTAATCTCTGGATCTCTTCCACAGCATGTCTTTCTCTCCCCTCAGCCCAACCGGTCGCGGCAGATGACTGCCCCTCCCTGAGCCTGGTTCTGCTGGAGGTTTCTTCCTGTTAAAAGGGAGTTTTTCCTTTCCACTGTCGCCAAGTGCTTGCTCATAGGGGGTCGTTTTGACTGTTGGGTTTTCTCTGTATTATTGTAGGGTCTTTACCCACAATTCAAAGCGCCTTGAGGCGACAGTTTGTTGTGATTTGGCGCTATATAAATAAAATTGAATTGAATTGAATTGAATACTTACTCTGGATGGCATTACTTTGGCCTCCAGTAACACTGTGAGAAATCTTGGAGTCATTTTTGACCAGGATATGTCCTTCAATGCACATATTAAACAAATATGCAGGACTGCTTTTTTGCATTTGCGCAATATTTCTAAAATTAGAAACATCCTTTCTCAGAGTGATGCTGAAAAGCTAATTCATGCATTTATTACTTCTAGGCTGGACTATTGTAATTCATTATTATCAGGCTGTCCTAAAAGTTCCCTGAAAAGCCTTCAGCTGATCCAAAATGCTGCAGCTAGAGTACTGACAGGGACTAGAAAGAGAGAGCAGATTTCTCCCATATTGGCTTCTCTTCATTGGCTCCCTGTTAAATCTACAATAGAATTTAAAATCCTTCTCCTCACCTACAAGGTCTTGAATAATCAGGCCCCATCTTATCTCAAAGACCTCATAGTACCATATCACCCCAATAGAGCACTTCACTCTCAGACTGCTGGCTTACTTGTGGTTCCTAGGATACTTAAGAGTAGAATGGGAGGCAGAGCCTTCAGCTTTCAGGCCCCTCTTCTGTGGAACCAGCTTCCAGCTTGGATTCGGGAGACAGACACCCTCTCTATTTTTAAGATTAGGCTTAAAACTTTCCTTTATGATAAAGCTTATAGTTAGGGCTGGATCAGGTGACCCTGAACCCTCCCTTAGTTATGCTGCTATAGGCCTAGTCTACTGGGGTGTTCCCATAATGCACTGTTTCTTTGATTCACCTTATTTACTTTGTTTATACTCCACTCTGCATTTATTCATTAGTTATTATTAATCTCTGTCTCCCCCCCCCCAGGAGATGACCCCCCCTCCCTGAGCCTGGTTCTGCTGGAGGTTTCTTCCTGTTAAAGGGAGTTTTTCCCTCCCACTGTCACCAAGTGCTGCTCATAGGGGGTTTTGACTGTTGGGTTTTCTCTGTATTATTGTAGGGTCTTTACCCACAATACAAAGTGCCTTGAGGCAACTGTTTGTTGTGATTTGGCGCTATGTAAATAAAACTGAATTGAACTGAATTGAATTGAAAATTTGTCCTTACCTCAATTTCATGTTATTCTCTTCCTGCTTCATCCAGGTTTGATTGTAACGTTGTTGTATTTTGTCAATGATTTTCCTGTGACACACACATCCAAACAGTCAGTACCATCATACCTGCATGGCTGACATGACTTTTTGATGATGGCATAAGGGAAAAACTATGACATTATGTTTTCTCACTTGCAGCCTTTACAAAGCTTTGCAGGGGCCGGTTGGTAAGTTTTCAAATTACTGGAAAAAGAAAAACAGGTGAGAAAGGTCAGAAAAATGCAGATAAAAGAGATTAAATATTACAACAGCATTTCATTACTGTTGTCGGCTGTTAACACTTCCTAGGTGGATATTCACAACTATGATCGTAAAGTGCTGTGTTACAGTACAGTTCTTAAAGATTCAGCATTGTTGTACTTTCCTTGAGTTTTTCCAATTTGTGCTGTTTTATAATTATATTACAATGTTACTGGGGTATGATTCAATATTTTGTGTTTCGGAGTTTTTCTTTGTTCAGTTTGTTTTTTAGGTTTTTATTATGGTTTCATTTCTCAACTTTGTATTTCTCTATTTATTTATTTCTGTGTTTAGTTTTCCTTGGCAGCCTCATGTCTCTCTGAGTGTCTCCATGCTTGTATTCCTTCTGTGTTCCCCATGCTTCCCTGTGCGTGGTGTCAAGTCTGTGTTTCTGTTTCCTCGTTTTCACACTTCCTGTTGTATTTTGCCTGTCTCCTGTTTGGTATGTGCTGTCTTTAGTTTTGCTTCCTTTGTATTATTAGTAGGGATGTGTTAGGGATTATTTTTTACTCAGTGAATAAAGGACATATGTTTAAGGTAAACTCCAGTAAATTAAATAATTAACAGTGGATCAATCAAATAATAAACAATTAAATAATACATTAGACAGAGAGCAGCTGATCAGAAAGTACTAACTTCTCTCTTTCAGAGCATCTTATCTTGAGGACCGGCCACCGAACGTACAATTAGAACATCGCCAACGTCACCATGTTCTGTCATTAATCTGGACAAGATTTCTCTGTATTGATTAAATTAGAACATCAGGAAGAAGATGTGCCTATGACTGAGAGGAATCTGAGTCATGAAAAACCAGCTGGAACAAGACTGAATGACGAAGGTCAACTCATAGCACCCAGAGATTGTTTCTGCTTAGATAACAACGAGCTGTATGAAGATGTTGTGGTTGGACAGGAACACGGCTCAGAGAGAGAGCACACACAGGCTGTCTCTTCTGAGTCCCCACATGCATGCATACTTTTTCTGATCCTTTAATACATTAAATGTTTTACTTTTTTAATTAAAGTGTTTCAGGTGTCTCCCTTCACAAAAAACCTGTTTACCTGACAGATGCCATGATACCACTTTTTTTATGTCAGATACGATTACATTTGGATATCTGCAGAAACTGATACAAATCTGATCTTTTTGGAAAACAATTGTTTTTAAATGCCTGGATGAATTTTACATAAGTCAACAGTCTCTCACTCAACAATTGCTCTGAAGCCTGCTGCTCCTATGTGAGATGGTGACACATTGGCTTATGGCATGTTGTAAGCATGGAGCACTTTCACTCCACCTGAGCTCACCATCTTTATGACGGCTCCGCCTCTTTGGACAGACTGCATGTAAACAGCTCCCTGCGGCTGATGTGTTATTAGTGTTTATGTTGATATATGTTGGGTGATCAGGACCCTACAACACCGGGCAGAAAGCGTTCTCTCTGAGGCAGAAGGGAAACAAAAGGAACACACACACATATTAAGAAAGCCCTCAAAACATGCGGTTACCCCAACTGGGCCTTCATCAAATCAGCTAAGATGCACAGGAATGAAGGCCAAACACAAACTACAGAGAATAAGAAGGACAAGAGGAACAACATTGTCATCCCTTATGTGGCAGCTTGTCAGAGAAACTCAGAAGAATTTTCTCCAAGCATGACATCTCAGTATACTTCAAACCAAGTCACACCCTAAGACAAAAACTGGTTCATCCCAAGGACAAACCCCCCAAACACAAGATCAGCGATGTAGTGTCTGCTGTCAGTGCAGTGAAGAGTGCTCGGACCTCTACATTGGTGAAACCAAACAGCCTCTTCACAAACGAATGTCACAACATAGAAGAGCCACCTCGACAGGACAAGATTCAGCTGTACATCTGCATCTGAGGGTCAAAGGTCACTCTTTGAGGATACCAATGTTCACATTTTGGACAGGGAAGACAGATGGTTTGAAAAACGAGTAAAAGAAGCATCTATGTCCACTGTGAACAACCATCATTGAACAGAGGAGGTGGATTACGTCACCAACTTTCCCCCGCTTACAGTGCTGTCCTGAGGCCCCTTCCCAGACATCTCAGCCCCCCCTCACACCTTTGTTCCAGTGACCTCAGTACATCACATGAAACAATGGAGCGAAGTCCTAAATTGGTTTCAACTGAAACCACTGATTGAAATGACCCACACCTCCTTCACACCTGGGCACATGTGTTTACACACATGAACAATAGAGGGTCATAACCACCTCCAGGGGACTACGCCCACAGGAGTTTAAATACCTGGGTCTCTCCACCTTTGGTTTGA
This sequence comes from Archocentrus centrarchus, assembly GCF_007364275.1. Taxonomy (NCBI): domain Eukaryota; kingdom Metazoa; phylum Chordata; class Actinopteri; order Cichliformes; family Cichlidae; genus Archocentrus; species Archocentrus centrarchus. The sequence goes on along the minus strand of NW_022060261.1, from coordinate 3,289,253 downwards.
GAACTGAAGAAGCCTTTGGGATGAGAGGAGGAACATCTTCAAGAAACAAAAAGAAGTCCAGTCGCCTTTTTTCAAGCTCCAGAGACTGTTTTTGGCGTGGTTGCAGCACACAGCAACATTTAATTGTTAATAAAAGGGCAACTTTTGCTGGCAATCTCTCACCATCTTCATCAACATCTTAACAGACGCTACAATATATTCTTTATTAATAAGGGTAAGAACAAGTAATTTCTTCATTTTGTATATAAGCCCTTCATAAATCCTGTGCACCAGTATATTTACCGATATAAGCAAAGAAAAAACATTAAAAAAAAAAAGGAAATCCCTTTTTGACACATCACCGGAAACCTGAAAACTCCGCTGTCACCGTGTTTTGTGTACATACAGCACTCGAACTGCATCCCTTCATATGCTGTGGCATCGCCCGGACCTCTCTTTGGCACCGAGGGGGACAGCACACACACCCCCGGACCTCGATTCGTCCTTTAGCAACTTTTGAGACAGCTGACAGCGAGTTTCTTTGCTCAAAAGTTGGCAACAATGCCGGCCGCCAATCACCAGATTACGCACGAATATCCGGGCCAGCATAAAAGAAAACAGGCCAAATCTGCAGTTTACTGTGTACAGTTTCTATTTTTGGAACAATGTTTCCACTTCTTGTTGAATTTATCTCCGGCGGCTTTGGCTGCTTTCCACACCTGCTGCTCTGCACTCGCAGCTTGTTCCTGTCTAATATCGTCAGTAGAGTCATTTTGTGAATCGATGATGGACTATTTTACAGAATTCAATGAGGCCTTTGAACTGATCTGCCAGACCGGAGGAAATATCACTGCAGACCACAGAATGGTGCAGTGGTGTGGATGCCTCGGCCATCGGCGGTAGACCGACCGACATTTTCTAACTATTTGAAAGCGTCATACGCTGTCATACGCTGTCATACGCTTTGTACGCTTTGTACGCTCTGGAAAACGTTGATATTGGTGAAGCGTCTATAAGTCAGACTAACTTAAACATATCTTTTTTGTACAGGTTGTCATGGAACGCTGTGGCAGGTACGACTGAGGTCCCCAATATGCAGAACACTCCAGACACGAACTTGAACTGAAGTAACAGCTTTATTGCCGGAACTCACAAATACAGACTTGAATGAGGACTAGAACACAGACTAGAACACTGAGGCATACAGCGGGAAGACAAACAATGATGCGACAAGCAGAGGAAACGCAGGACTTAAATACACAAGAGGATAATGAGGGAAGTGGAGACCGGTGAGGAGCACAGCTAAATTTAATGCACTGATGAGACAAGGGGAAGCAAACCTAAACACACTGCACAAGAAAGAAGACATCACCGAAATAGAACAGGAAATAACTTCAGCAGAACAAAAAGAACAGAACTGACCATGACACATATATTAACACTGAACTTGAATTTACTGTTTTATTCCACAAAAGCAAATTATTAGATTGTAGCTATGACAACTTTAAACTTTGCAGAGGTTACTCTGGTCATTTGAGGAAACTGACTGCCTGAAACCTTTTAAGTTGTATCAACAAAATATGACACACACAACTTAAACCAACAACAAACATTTAGTGCATTAAATGCTGTACACTCACAGCTGCATGACATGATGTTTCAATTTTCAAACATTTTGTGGTTCTCAGAGCATGTTTATTCATAATATTCTGTAATGATCATTTTTCAGAAGAAAAACAAACACAGCAGAGGACTCACATTAGTATCAGTTTCAGATCTAAGTCAATCAAACTGAAATCAGACAATAAGCAATGTCTCTATTCAAATGAAATACACACGTGATGCAGAAAAGCATCTTTTCCCATACAGTTTATTCACAACTTTTTAAAATATTAGATTAGATTAGATTCAACTCATTGTCATTGTGCGCACAAGGCACACAACAAAATGATGGTTCCAGATCACTCATCCAGGGACAAGCATCTGCAGGCTTGCAGCCAGAGACCGGCGCTACTGTTAGGCAATTTAAGTGTCTTGCCCAAGGACACAACGCAGCGCAGGGACAGGGGGCTCGAACCTGCAACCTTCCAGCTGCAAGGCAAGCACCTACCCACTGCTCCACTGTCATTTGTATCATATATCATGGGCACAGGATCAGATTGATCAGATTGTTCAGTGTGCCAATCCCACAGGAACCACACCTCCACACAGGTGATGCAGAATAGCAGGTGGAAATCCTGCGAATGGAAATAAAGAGAACATACACAATTTACCTCTCTGCATGATGTGTCCCCACCAGAACAGCTGGCAAATGATGATAAGACAGTCAAGTCTGTCAGCAAACTTGTTTTTTAGAGGTCTGAATGACACGTTCAGTGCCTGAAAGGGCCGAGTCCAGCTCAGCCGACCTCATGGTTAACATTAACTTAATGTCTACAGGTTAACATTTACATGGCCATTCTCTCTTTAAATCAGTGGTTCTCAAATAGTGGGGCGCGCCCCCTTTGGGGGGCGCGGTGCGATACCTGGGGGGGCGCGTGTGACCCTGGGGAACAGGCTTTTTTTTTTTTTTTGGGCCGTACTAGTATAAAGTGTAATTGCGCATCCACTACAGTAGGCGGCAGTGGCGCTGTCATTGTTACAACAGGTTTGCCTTGGTTAGCAGTGTTGAGTCAACAGAAAGCTCCGACTGCGTTCTGTCTATAGCCTCCGTTATTCAACATAACAACCCCCAACATGAAAAAGTTTTTAACAGGGATGAAAAGAAAAGCGGAGAGAGACAAAGATAATGAGACAAAAGAAAGTCACCCGAAAGCTAAGACGAGGAAATACGACGAAGCGTATTTAGCGCTTGGCTTCACTGTCACTACAGTTGGAGAAGAGGAAAGACCGGTGTGTTTGCTGTGTCTAAAAATGCTCGCAGCGGACAGCATGAAGCCAAATAAATTAGCGTGTCACTTAAATACGTTACACTCCAATCACGCCGGTAAGCCGCTAGAGTTTTTTCAGCGAAAACGTGCTGAATATTGCCAACAGTCATCCCGCTTTGTGAAGGCTACTTCAGTAAACCATCGAGCGCTGTTAGCATCATATAAGGTGGCGTATCAAATTGCGCAGTGCAAAAAGCCCCACACCATAGCAGAGGAGCTGATACTGCCTGCAGCATTAGACATGGTCTCTGTCATGCTGGACGACGCCAGTGCAGCAAAACTAAAAACTATCCCTCTGTCCAATGACACTGTCACCAGACGTATAGATGACATTGCTAACGATCTTCATGAACAGCTGGTAGATAAACTCAAAGACAAACGTTTTGCCTTACAATTTGATGAAGCAACTGACAGCAACAAAGACTGTCTGTTTATTGCTTATGTACGTTTTGACTTGTCAAACTCCCTGTGTGAGGATCTACTTTTTTGTAAATATGTCAGAGACAGAACCACAGCTGAAGAGCTATTCAAAATTCTGGACTCCTTTTTGACTGAGAATGGGCTAAAGTGGGAGAACTGCATTGGTGTTTGCAGTGATGGTGCACAAACCATGGCAGGGAAGAGAAAAGGACTTAGGGCACTCATCGAGACAGCCTCACCTCATGCTGAGTGGACACACTGTATTATACACAGAGAAGCACTTGCATCCAGGCAACTTTCCCCTGAATTAAGTGAGGTTATGACTGATATCATAGGTGTAGTCAATTTTATAAAGACTAGACCACTAAAAACAAGAGTCTTCTCTGCCATCTGTGAGGAGATGGGAGCCGAACATCAAGCTGTGCTCTATCACAGTGAAGCAAGGTGGTTGTCACGAGGAAAAGTCTTGTCCCGAGTTTTTGAGCTCAGAGAGCAAATAAGAGTGTTTTTGGAGCAGGAGCACAAGTATGAAGTGGCAGAAAAATTTTGTGATGAGAACTTCCTGGGAAAACTGGCCTACCTGAGTGACATATTTGGAAAGCTAAATGAACTGAATCTACAGCTTCAAGGGAAAGATAAACACCTCCCTCAGGTCACAGACAAGATTAGCTCTTTCACCCGAAAGCTTGCAATGTGGGGCAGGCAACTTGATGAAGGAAACACCGATTCATTTGAGAACCTGCATGAGTTTGTGGACACTAATGACTATGATGCTATCTCAGTGATTCCACACATTAAGCAGCATATTTCGTCACTGATTGGATTCTTTAAAAAGTACTTCCCTGAAAACAGTTCCCAGTATGACTGGGTGAGAGACCCTTTCAGTGCACCAGCTCCAACTGGTTTCAGCTCTGCAGAAGAGGAGCAGTTCATTGACATGACGTCTGACTCCACATTGAGACTGAGGTTCACATCACAGACACTCAGTGCATTCTGGCTGAGTGTAGAGAGGCAGTATCCACTCTTAGGGGAGAAAGCTATAAGCATTCTGCTTCCTTTTTCAACATCTTACCTTTGTGAGATTGGCTTCTCTGCTGTTGCTGCACTGAAGACCAAGTACAGGTCCCAGCTAAACATTGAGCAGGAGCTGAGAGTTGCACTATCATGCTTCGAACCTCGCTTCGAAAAGCTGTGCACTGCAAAACGTGCTCATTGTAGCCATTAAACCTGACTTCCTCCTCATTTTGGTCAAAAAAGAAAGAAAAAATGAGCACAAAATGTTTAATTCATTTTTGTTTTGTAGGTTCAAGTGTTTTATATATTGTGCTCCTGAGTTAATGTTGCTGAACTGAATATAAATTAGTTATTATTTTTTTAGTTTTTGTAGTTTATTAGTTATTATAATTATTAAATATTATTTATTGATTTGATTTAATTTTGCAATGGTGCAATTAGTTGGTCAAACATGTTTACAGTTTAAACAAGGATTTATTTATTTTTAATTTCAGGCAATGATGCACAAAATCTTTTCTGTTGCAGACTTAAAACACGATTTAATAAAGTTATTCTTTGTAAGTTTGACCATATGTCTTTCTTTTTTTCTTTTCTTTAATGTTAATAAGGATAAAATGTTATGCAGAGATGGATAGTCACGGTGGGGAGTGGGGGGCGCGAATAGTTTTCTTCTTGCTAGGGGGGGCGTAACAGAAAATAATTGAGAAGCACTGCTTTAAATGAACGGCAGAGGGCAGGCAGGAGCGGTGAGGCAGAGTTTCTCCTGCACTTTTAAAATCTACCGTTACTCTAACATAGAGTTCGTTTAATTTTAGGTGTTAGCTAACACTCAACAAACTGGTTAGAACTTTAACATAATCTGCACGAATCCCAAACTGACCTCATTTAGCGCAACTGCACTCATTAATGATTGCAGAGCGACTGTAAACATTACATCCATCCATCCATCCATCCATTTTCTTCCGCTTATCCGGGGCCGGGTCGCGGGGGCAGAAGCCTAAGCAGAGAAGCCCAAGCTTCCCTCTCCCCAGCCACCTCCTCCAGCTCATCCGGAGGGACCCCAAGGCGTTCCCAGGCCAGCCGAGATACATAATCTCTCCAGCGTGTCCTGGGTCTACCACGGGGCCTCATCCCGGCTTCTGCAGTGATGCGGACGCTGCACCGGTCCGTCGTGGTGAAGAGGGAGCTTAGCGTAAAAGCGAAGCTCTCGATTTACCGGTCGATCTACGTTCCTACCCTCACCTATGGTCACGAGCTTTGGGTAGTGACCGAAAGAATAAGATCGCGAATACAAGCGGCAGAAATGAGTTTCCTTCGAAGGGTGGCTGGCCTCTCCCTTAGAGATAAGGTGAGGAGTGCGGCCATCCGGGAGGGGCTCAGAGTAGAGCCGCTGCTCCTCCACATCGAAAGGAGCCAGTTGAGGTGGCTCGGGCATCTGATTAGGATGCCTCCTGGCCGCCTCCTGGGTGAGGGGTGAGGTGTAAACATTACATTTTGAAAATAATCTACACCACTAAAGACCTGGGCCACCTGTAAGCTAATGCTAATGCTAACTCGCTAAATTAGTAATGCCGCAGTGGAATAATTCAGTGTAAAATAAATAACAATAATCGCTGCATGCACAGCAGGGATAAACTAACAGAACAACGTTACCTTAAATTGAGGACAACTTCAAGCAAACATGCAGCAGTGCAGCTGTTGGCAGGAGCTCGGGTCCAGGGTAGCGCAGACAGGTAGAACAGACCCTGCAGCGTGCACACAGTAGTGGTGGGCAGATCGATCCAAATATTGATAATATCGATACCAACATTGTAATGAGATGGATACTTTAGCTTCAGTTTCTCTCTTGTATGCAGTGCTGCGGTTTCATCAAAGATGCCAGTGGTGATGTGTCGTTCTGTGTCGAGGCTTCGAAGCGCGTTTCGAGGATTGTGCGAAGCCTTGCAAGCTGGCCGTACCACGTGACTGATTCAGGAAACGATTCAAGGGTTTGGTGTGCGATTCGAAATACAACAGATCCCCCCTCACAGATTATGGTTTTGACGACTGTGTTGGTTTGCAGTCAGTTTGAGCTGCTTCTTTTTTGGTGATGAACCAGCCAGAAAGAGGAGATTTTCCCAGTTTGGGAACATTTTCAGCTGATCCTAATAATGAGCGCGCATAGTAACAAATTATTACTCCAGCTTCATCTGTGCCCTGTGAAAGGGTATTTTCTGAAGCAGGTGAAATCGTTTCAAACCAAAGAAAACGCCTGAAGCTCAGCTCTGTGACTGTTATTTCTAAATAAAAATCAGTGAGTAAAATGTCCCTACTGAGCACACTTACCAACCAAGTAACACAATCACATCACAACTCTCTCCCCAATTTATTTCCACTTTCCCTCTTGACCCCAACATTGTGTCATAAAGACAGACACCATATTAGTTAGTTCAGGATTTATTTATTGTCATCACAAAAACCATTTATTCTGTTCAAAGCTTCACGCATGTGATTATAATCAGTCTGTTTTACATTGACTGCCCACTTGATGGCGCAATAGAGCAAATGAAGCACCATGAAGCTTCGAGCCATGGGTTCGCTGATTGGATGGAAAGCTTCAAAGCTTCATGAAGCTTCATCTCACCATCACTAGATGTCAGCTGACTGTCTAAGTGCTGCACCCGTCACAGCACAGAGCAGGCACACTTTGCTCCTCCCCTCCCCGCAGTGTTTTGACATTTTAACAGGGGTGTCAGTCTCAGTCACAGGATGGGCCAAAATTGAAGACACATTCTGAGTCGCGGGCCGAACAGGATTAAAAATAAATATTTAAATCAGTAAAATGAATTTGAACAGCCAGAATACAGCAGCTTTTTCCTCAACACACTAAATAAAATATAAAATTATATTATTCTTCAAAAATCACATCAGGAAAAACGAAAATATTTCAAACTGATGAAAAGTTGCAAATGTTTCAGGTAAAAACTGTAATGTGAATTTCTGCGCTTCACAGTTGGAAAAACGCTGCATAAACTGCGCAGTGTGTCCGTTTATCAGCAACAAGCGCCGCTGCAAACATAGCGGTGTAGACTCGTAATCACGCGGTCCTTTCCTCTCACAGCCACCTTTCATCCCGGAGCCCTGCTGAGGCTTTTTCTTCACTTTCTATGAACTGACAGATTTCCTCAGGCAGCTCATCGCACCTGTGTAATAAGGCGCGTCACCAAATTCAGAAACTATTTACTCCAGAAAAGACTGAAACTGCTGTGATTTAAACCTCTTACAGAGTTCGCTGTCTGTGTTTCAGTGTTTATGACGTGTTCTGTCTTCAGGACTTTGCTGCAGCGTTTCCTGCTGTGTGACGCAGTGACGCACTGTCAGCTCACCTGTGCAGGTCTCCCTCTGCATGTTCTCCCGTATCTGTCCCACCAATCCGCTCTTTTCCCCGCAGCGCAAGTGAGGAAAAGCGACAGATGGTTTACATCCGATGTCAGCGTTCAGGTCCTCTGCCTCCCACCTATTGGAAAATCCCTGCTTTCCACTTTTCCTTTGGTCATTTTTGGGGGTCAGGCAGCTTAAATGTCACTGTAAAAAGTTCTGACAGATGTTTTATCCGCTGATCACTGATCAATCGGCAACACGGAAAACAGCTTAGCGCACAGTTCTTGGCCTGCCGGCAGCTGTTGCAGTGCATTGTGGGATTTGTAGTATAAGTGGTGGGAGCGCCATTTACCCGCGGGCTGTTTTTAATAGCTATATGAAATAATCTCGCTGGGCCTATAAAATTAGATCGTGGGCCGGATGTGCCCGCGGGCCTTGAGCCTGACACATGTGCGTTATATCATCTCATGACATGTAACGTATTTTACTTGGGAAAAAAGGAATTTGCTTTAAATATGTTATAATGCTGTGGAGGGATAACTTTGTACAGCTTGTTTATTTACGAAAAAAAAAACCAGAAAATTTGTGAATGAAGGGATATTTCTATTTCATTTTTATATTATACTTTCTGAACACTCTACCTGAAAAAAGTTTCAGTTTGTTCTTGCTTCATCATTTTGTACATTAAAAAAACATAATAATACAGACATCATCATGTATGAGAAAAATTATTTTGTTACTGTTCGAATGTTTCAGAACAAAAACTTTTATTTTGATAAGGTTTTTTCTAATAACCTATAAACTTTGTCCAATTCTATCCTGGGTTTTAACTAATTAATGATGGAAAGGAGCTACTTGGAAATAAATTACCAATACTTAAAATACTCAACAAATTAAAGTGCCCTCAAAACAACTGAGTTAGAACTTCAACAATTCATTTTTAACTCTATTTAATTTATGGGAATGAGTGGCTCCAACCTTTCTGGCAGATTAAGTTAATGAACTTACTTCTTTTATTAAAACATACTGCTGGGTTTTACAGTGTACATGGTGTGCTTACATTAGTGGAGTAGAATGTGGTGACAGTTGGAAGTGTTGCTCAGAGAGTAAACTGCACCCAGTTCCTTATAGTAGACTTGCAGATACAGAAGTGAAACTGAACAGAAGGTGATGTAAAGGTTGTATGGTTATCTTATATATAGTTGTGGGAGGAATTAAAATAGTCAGGTAATGTGAGAACGAGGTAGGAGAGAGAGCGTCGTGCAGGAATTTGTTTTGTTACATAAGAGGCGTGTTTTGACCCCTATACCACAAAAACTGAACGGCCGTACCCTCCACTGCAGGTCACCAGTGAGTCGCAGGGCCTGATCTTGCCATAACTAACCAAAGGTGAGGCAGTGAAGGAAAAACTCCTTCAATAAAAATAAATAAATTGCAGGAACCAACCATGACATTATCATTTTCATTTCTCTTGGTTCTCAGTGTGTTTAATCTATGTTGAATTTTCAGAGCTGCTGTGAAAACATGTACACTTGCTAAGATATAATTTTACACGTTGAGTAAATATATATATATATATATATATATGTAATGTATATGTAATTATATATACATTTACAGTGTGTCTGCCCCATTTCTCCTCCCACTTTCCGGTCTGTTTCCAAAACTATGGAATAAAGCTGCATATATATGTATATTACATTACTGAAGCACAGAGACAGAGAAAAGGGAAATCTAAAGCCATTTAAGACATAACTTTTAACAGTGTGAGTTTCTCTAAACAGAACCATAAATGCATCAAGTGCTTGGAGATTTCATGGTGGTCATGGTGCAGTTTGTTAATGTTTAATGATCACTTTTAAAGCAGAACCTTGAACAGAGTGGAAAGTGATAACAGTGTGCACTAAGCTTATTACACTAAACTACTTCAGTATTTATTTAATATTTGGGGAAAATAACAAAGCTGTGCTTATTACTACTTTGTATCTAGCACAACATCAGGGCTTTTTAAAGCTTCAGGTACGAGCAGCCTGGCCTTGTTGTAGAGAGAAAACACATTTGAATGAGTATTGTACAGTATTGTACAGTATTGTACAGTATTGTACAGTATACTTGAAGAATGTGGGCAGTTATTTTTACTGAAAGTGTCTAAACGTTAAGAAAAAATGAAATGCTGCTGAATAATTATTAGAAGTTTGGACACACGGTTGTTTTTCAGTGTGTGTGAAAAGTTTGATTTTATGACTCACTGCTGTAAACTGAACTACCCAACAGTACACTTCTTCAAAACATCATAACAGAAATAATGAACAAATGTTTAACTTGTGATGCTTGAGCTTCACGTTCATAAATCTGTACTTCATTTCACAGGGTGGTCCTGCTACTCATACATGCTCATCATCATATTTCTTGGAGCCTTAGTTTTTGCTCCATAGGAACAAAGTTAGTTATGCACTCACTTGTAGTCCGACGTGTCCCAGATGAACATGGTCATCAGACTCCCCAGACAGAGGAGAATGATCATGAACGAGAAGAAAAACATCAGGAGCTGCCCCCTCATACCTCTCCCCTCCTGGTAGTCTCACCCTTTTCTCTCTCTCCCCCTCCTTGTCCTGCTTTTACTTTTCACAGCACTTTTTTTTTTCTGTCCTGTCCTGCTGCCTGTATTCTCAGGTTTCTCCACTCAGATTGCTCTGCCTCACTGCACCTCACACTACACTCAGTGATGACTGTTTCTTTTTGCTTCATGTCTGTTTGCTGTTCTGCACACCCATCACTCCCACCTCCCTCATTTCCTGCCTGGCTTGTCTAACCCGTCCATGGTGAAGTTTGGCAGCAAACAACAGTCATTTACCAGAAATTTTCCTCCACTGAAAAGAGAAGACACTATATGATGTCATTGTCTAATTTGCATGTTTGCTCAATTGCATGTAGTTGCTATCAAGACTGTAGGAGAGAGGACTAACATCCTTTCAATACCCCACTGCCTCACCTGTTATCAAGAAACTACAGTTAATCTTAATCTTCTTCTTATTAAATGGTTTTATTCTTTTTTAACAAACAGATCACATCTTGTTGGAGTTAACACTACTCTGTCAGAGCCAAGGTCCTTCAGTACTGGGGTTCCCCAAGGCTGTGTTACCTCTCCTGTCCTCTTTACTATTTATACAAATGACTTCATCAGCGGCTGCACGGGGAATTATGTTTTTAAATTCTCCGATAACACTGCTATTCTCAGCTCGCTGCATGAGGATAAGGACCCCTCATCATATTTTAATGTGGTTCAGTCTTTTGTTCAATGGTGTGAGGACCACCACCTCATTATTAATGCTAGGAAAACAAAAGAGATGCTGATTGACCCCAAGCCTTTAAGTGATAGCTTTCTGCTTTTTATCCATTCTTTCATCTGTATATATCTGTATATATTGCACTTGCTTTATTATTTATTTATTTTTATTTTCTACTTTTACTTTCCTAATATACTAGTTCTTAAATTTTATTTTAACTTAGTTGCTTATTTCAATTGTTTGTAAAGCAGTCGCAAGTAAGAATTTCATTGCTCAGCATAACCACAGTGTTTTGCGGTGTACATGACAATAAACTTCTTGAATCTTGAATCTTGACTGAACAGGAACTAGAACAGGTCTGTTCTTACAGATATCTGGGTGTTTGACTAGATAATCCGTTCAAGTGGGAAATTCATGTTAATGTATCGTGCTCCAGCCTGCAGCAGAGACTGTATTTTTTACACAGACTAAGAGTCTTGAGGTCAATCAGAAACTTGTGTTTTTATTCTATCAAGAATCAAGAAGACTTTATTGTCATATATATGTAAACATATAATGAAAACATATAATGAAATTTGCGTTCCAGAACACTCCTCCAAGAAATACAAAAAAAACAGAAGCAAACAGGGGGGACAGGTGTCCTGAGGTCATGCAGCTGACTCGCAGCGCTACCTTTAGCAGAAGAACAGAAAGAGATACACTGGGATAGGTAGGCTCAAAAAAATCATCTCATACTGTATTCATTATAAACACCGTACGAGGTTCCAAAAAACACCTCAGCAAAAGCATATTTGCACATTTAAAGCCAGGATAGCAATATGGTGGGTAAGGTCAGGGTCAGGAGGGGATGCAGACGGAGACGAGAGGGTGGGGGCATTGTGGAGCCAGATGCCAGCTCCTAGCCAAAACAGTTCGCTGATAGTGATGGAAGTTCATCAGCGGCCGTGGTGCACCAGATCCAGCTTCACAGATCACAGAGAGGGCTGAGGGGGAGAGCGACCGTCACACATAGTCCTGCAGAGATATGATTACCAGCCCAAGGCCGGCTAGGGAGCCGAATTCCTGATAATGCAGATGTTGTTTTGGAACAGGCTGCTTGTTTTTTCCAACAGCCTTCAGTCTCACTGGGGAACCATTCAGTAAATCCAATATTACAAATTCATTAGTTACCGTCCTCACCGTGCAGAACCGAGCCTTATCTCCAGGTCGAACCCCTCTCGCCTGCGAGCACGTTCTCAGCTGGGCTACCATCCGCTTTACGGCTCAGGTCCAACAGGCTTTGAGTCTGAGTTTGTACGGCTCTGCACAGCCCATCCACCTGGGTCTGCAGCCTCTGCAGATGTCGAACTGCCGCCCAGATTTTCTTGATTTCCCGGCAAATCAGGTATCCTCCGAGCCCAAACAGAAAAGATACCGCTACCAAATAGCCGAATATGTAGATGTCTTCCACGTCTTCAACCTCGAGGGCTGAGAAGCACACAGGTCTCCACGAGCTCCAAGAATCGATGACGTATCCAACCGGGTCTGTTCCACTCGGACACGCAGGCTCCCCTTTCCCCGATCAATGGTGTTGAGGGCCCAGTTTGCCAGATCCATGTTGCTCTCAATCTTATTCTTATTCGGACAGTGTGTGAGAGACGCTCTCACAGCAAGCAGGAGAGATGGGGAGGGCAGGGAGAGATATAGAATATGACCGTCTCTGTCAAGAGCAGGAAGAGAAGGCTGTATTGGAAATTATTATCAGGTTTGGAATGTCAGCGTGCCATGGTAATCTCTCCGTGCAACTAAAATCTAAACATAGTTACATGGTACAACCTGCATTGAAGGTGACAGGAAGGACTATTTACTACTCCTTGCTGTCTATCCATGAAGAGTCTGTCCTCAGAGGGTGCTGTCTGTCTGCGCCCACATCCTTATCTCACAATATGAGCTGTTCAGATGGTTCATTCTTTCCTACATCAATCAGATTGTTAAATAAAGCAGGCATATAGTGGTTTGTCATGTTTCTGATGTTCTGGCCTGATTTACTGGTCTGTTCACTCGCTGGAATGTATATGGGAATGTGTAATATGTGTTTTCTTATTGAGCAATATGTGATCTTCACATGATTTTTGTTGTTTGTAGTGTATTTAACTGTGGAAGCAGATTGTTTAGCTTTCACTGTCCAAGACAAATTTTCCCATGGGGACAATAAAGTATCTATGTATCTAAAGTATCTATCTATCTATCTATCTTAAAAGAGTGACAAAGAAGAAGTCAAGTGATGTAATTCTTGTCCTAACAAAGCAGAAAATAACATAAATGTTAGGGTGATTTAACGCTGGTTTACACTGCTGTATTTTAGCATATCGCAGCATTAGTATAAAAGAGCCTGAACCATCACAATAGTGTGTTCTAGCTAAGTGGACTTATTGTACCTTGTAAAGTAAAATATTAGATTATTTTATGTGACATTTGTCAGCGTTTTGCTGTTTTTCCTCTCAGGGTATGTAAGCATCAGAAAAGCTCCCCGCTGTCTGTCTGCAGTGGCTCAGTCTTCACAAAGTCTCACACCCCTTTGGCAAAACGGCTTGAGTTCATGGTAAGGTACATTTTATTCATTTCAAAGATCAAGTTTTTTTTTTATTACACAAAATACATAGCAGGTGTTATACACACATAACACAGCTGATACACAGCTTGTGCATTAATGTCATAGTTTGCTTTTAGTTTCATTTCAGTCAAGTCAACAACAGGTCATGCCTTTATTATACAAAGCTGTACAATGTCATGTGACTTAAGATTAAGATTAAGCTTAAGATAGTGTTTATTTGTCACATGCAGTTATACACAGTACAATGCACAGTGAAATGTATTTTGTACCTGCAACCATATATACACACACATATAAATAAGAAGAATAAAAATTAAAAAAAAGTAATTCACACTATACACTATACTCTATATACTATACACTATACACACTTTTATAAATTATAATATTTACACTGTGCAATAATGGTCCAGTTAGGGCTCAGAGTTGAGCAGACGGATGGCTTGTGGGTAAAAACTCTTCTTCAACCTTTCAGTCTTAGCCCTCAGGCAGCGGTAACGCCGGCCTGATGGAGCAGGGAGAAGAGAGAGAGTGTCCGGGGGTGGCTGGGCTGTTTTAGGATCTTCATGGCCCTCAGCCTGCACTGCTTGGTGTAAATGTCCTGCAGGTTGGGGAGGGTGGTTCTGATGGTCCGTTCAGCTGAACGAACCACCCTTTTTAGGGCCATGAAGTCCTGCTTGGTGCAGTTTCCCATCCAGGTGGTGATGCTCCCACGCATGATGCTCTCGATGGTGCAGGTGTAAAAGTTCCTGAGCACCTTGAGTGGGAGCTTGAAGTCTCTCAGCCGCCTGAGGAGGTAGAGACGCTGTCTGGCCTTCTTCACAGTGATGTTTATGTGATGAGTCCAGGACAGGTCCTGTGAGATGGTCACTCCCAGGTATTTGAAAGTGTCCACTCTTTCCACCTCAGCACCACTGATGACAAGTGGATGGTAGTCCCTCTGCTGCTTCCTGCTGAAGTCCACGATCAGTTCCTTTGTTTTGCTGACGTTGAGCAGGAGGTGGTTCTCCTGGCACCAGTTCTCCAGGCGGGAGACCTCTCTCCTGTAGGCTGTCTCCTCATTGTGAGAGATTAGTCCCACAACAGCAGTGTCGTCAGCAAACTTGATGATGACGTTGAACTCTGACGTGGCCTCGCAGTCATGGGTGTACAGTGAGTACAGCAGAGGGCTGAGCACACAGCCTTGGGGGGATCCAGTGTTGAGGGTGAGGGAGGATGAGGTGAGGTGACCCACTCGTACCACCTGTGGTCTGCTGGTCAGGAAGCTGTGAACCCACCTGCACAGGGATGGGCCTGGGCCCAGGTCCAGCAGCTTAGAGACCAGCCTGGAGGGAACTATGGTGTTGAATGCTGAGCTGTAATCTACAAACAGCACTCTCACATAGTTCCCCTTACCAGTGTCTATGTGTGAAAGGGTCTTGTGGAGGAGGAAGGATATGGCGTCGTCTGTGGATCTGTCTGGCCGGTATGCAAACTGTAGTGGGTCGAGGGTGGTGGGCAGTGAGGAGGTGATGAATGTCTTGATGAGTCTCTCAAAACACTTCATCACCACAGAGGTGAGTGCTATGGGCCTGAAGTCATTGGGGCTGCTGGGGTGTGGTTTCTTTGGGACAGGGACTATGATGGACTTTTTAAAGCAGGTGGGAATCACACACAGTTTCAGTGAGAGGTTGAATATCAGTGTAAACACAGGTGCCAGCTGGTCAGCGCAGGTCTTAAGGACACGTCCACTAATACCGTCTGGTCCAGCCGCTTTCCTGGTGTTTACACGTCTAAACGCCCTCCTCACGTCGCGCTCCGTCACAGTGAGTGTCTCCGCCCCTCCGGCCGGGAGCGCAGCGGGCTGTCGGCTTCCCGACTCAAAGTGCGCAAAGAAGATGTTGAGTTCATCAGCCAGAGAAGCGTCGGCACTCACCGGGTGTGTGTGTGGTGCTTTGTAGTCCGTGATGGTGCGTAGTCCCTGCCACAGTCCCCTGGGGTCAGACTGTTGTAGTTGCTGTTCCAGTCTGCGGCCGTAGCGATGTTTGGCCTCTTTCACCGCTCTGCGGACGTTGTATGATGCAACCTTGTAGTCCTCCATGTTCCCAGAGGCGAGGCCGGAGTTGTAGGCAACGGTGCGGGACCTCAGGGCGTCGCGGACAGATTTATCCACCCACGGCTTCTGGTTGGGAAAAGTCCTGATGGTCCTCCTAAGTGAAGTGTCTTCAACAACTTTCCCAATAAATCCCACAACAGTTTCCGTAAACTCCTCGATGTCTCCGCCCGCGCTGCTGCGAAACATGTCCCAGTCGGTTGAATCCAACGCACCCTGCAGAGCGGCCTCTGTTTGATCAGACCACCGTGTCACTTCTCTCACAGCAGGGGGTTCCTGCCTGAGCCGTTGTTTGTATTTCGGCATGAGAAGCACAGAGGTGTGGTCAGACTTCCCAAAAGGCGGAAGAGGCTTTGCTTTGTAGCCATCTTTGAATGGAGAATAGCAGTGGTCTAGGGTCCTCTCTCCTCTGGTGGGGCAGTCGATGTGTTGAATCAACTCCGGTATCAGCTTTTTCAAGTTTGCACTGTTAAAGTCCCCGGCTACGATGAGAGCCGCATCACGCTGGTTAGCCTGATAGGTGGAAATAGCCTCATGTAGCTCGGATAGTGCAGACTTAGGATACTTAATGACTTATTCTTCAGGTTTTCACAAGGTTTGCAGCTGAAACAACAACTATGATCACTGGACAACAACACTCAGAAAGGTTTTTGCATTACATGCTAATCATCTGTGACTGTAATTCATTTGGTGTTTAAAGTCGCAACTTATACAGTTGAACACATTAGGGATATACACTCTGTGACACATGCAATGCACAGACATTGATTGTTAGTGCTTGGAAACATACAAACACACTTTATCTCTAAACTTCTGCAGACATTATTCATTTAACAAATTTCATTGTAAGAAATTGTCACAAGTCAACTTTCTGATGTGAAATTTTGTACATTTAAAGCTGTGCACTGCTGCTGTTAATGGAATGAGAACTGGTGGCCGTGATTGATTTGTTGTTATTGATAAGAGCATATTTGCCCACAAACGAAAGACAGGCTGTATTTCTTTATACTATAACCTTACTATACATTTATTAATTTTGCTAAAATCAGTTTAAGCATTCAGATTTCCCAAAAAAAATTCTTACGTGCACAACGCTAAAACTATTAATCATTGAACTTACTGCAAATGCTTGAAACGGTTACAAATGGTGTGTTGTTCCTACTTTTGGAGCCACCACATTTAGGACTAAAATGAGAAGTATGTTGATTTCCACAGTGCTGACCACATATTCTTCTATAGTCCAGACTTCAGTATAAAAACAACATACAAACAGTGGTATGCAAAACTTTGGGCACCCGATAACTTTCATGATTTCCCTTTAGAAATCATTGGTTGTTTGGATCAGCAATTTCAGTTAAATATATCATAGCAGATGAACACAGTGATATTTGAGAAGTGAAATGAAGTTTACAGGATTTACAGAAAGTGTGCAATAATTATCGAAACAAAATTAGGAAGGTGCATACGTTTGGGCACCCCAACGGAAAAATGACATCCATATTTAGTAGATCCTCCGTTCGCAGAAATAACAGCCTCTAAACGCTTCCTATAGCTTCCAATGAGAGTCTGGATTCTGGTTGAAGGTATTTTCTACCATTCTTCTTTCTAAAACATCTCCAGTTCAGTCAGGTTTGATGGTTTACAGAGCACAAACATCTTGCATTACAGTGGGTATGGAAAGTATTCAGACCCCTTTAAATTTTTCACTCTTTGTTTCATTGCAGCCATTTGCTAAAATCAAAAAAGTTCATTTTATTTCTCATTAATGTTCACTCAGCACCCCATCTGGACAGAAAAAAACAGAAATGTAGAAATGTTTGCAATTTTTTAAAAAAAGAAAAACTGAAATATCACATGGTCATAAGTATTCAGACCCTTTGCTGTGACACTCATATTTAACTCACATGCTGTCAATTTCTTCTGATCCTCCTTGAGATGGTTCTACTCCTTCACTGGAGTGCAGCTGTGTTTAATCAAACTGATTGGACTTGATTAGGAAAGGCACACACCTGTCTATATAAGACCTCACAGCTCACAGTGCAGTCAGAGCAAATGAGAATCATGAGGTCGAAGAAACTGCCCAAGGAGCTCAGAGACAGAATTGTGGCACAGATCTGACCAAGGTTACAAAAGGATTTATGCAGCACTCAATGTTCCTTAGAGCACAGTGGCCTCCATAATCCTTAAATGGAAGAAGTTTTGGACGACCAGAACTCTTCCTGGCCGTCCAGCCAAACTGAGCAATCATGGAAGAAGAGCCTTGGTGAGAGAGGAACCCAAAGATCACTGTGGGTGAGCTCCAGAGATGCAGTAGGGAGATGGGAGAAAGTTCAACAAAGTCAACTATCACTGCAGCCCTCCACCAGTCGGGGCTTTAGGGCAGAGTGGCCCGATGGAAGCCTCTCCTCAGTGCAAGACATATGAAAGCCTGCATAGAGTTCACCAAAAAACACATGAAGGACTCCCAGACTATGAGAAATAAGATTCTCTGGTCTGATGAGAGAAACATTGAACTTTTTGGTATTGAATCTAAGCGGTACGTGTGGAGAACAACAGGCACTGCTCATCACCCGCCCAATACAATCCCTACAGTGAAACATGGTGGTGGCAGCATCATGCTATGGGGGTGTTTTTCAGCTGCAGGGACAGAACAACTGGTTGCAATTGAAGGAAAGATGAATGCGGCCAAGTACAGAGATATCCTGGAAGAAAACCTCTTCCAGAGTGCTCAGGACCTCAGACTGGGCCAAAGGTTCACCTTCCAACAAGACAATGACCCTAAGCACACAGCTAAAATGACAAAGGAGTGGCTTCACAACAACTCTGTGACCATTCTTGACTGGCCCAGCAAGAGCCCTGACCTAAACCCAACTGAGCATCTCTGGAGAGACCTGAAAATGGCTGTCCACCAACGTTCACCAACGTTCACCATCCAACCTGAGGAACTGGAGAGGATCTGCAAGAAAGAATGGCAGAGGATCCCAAATCCAGGTGTGGAAAACTATTTACATCATTCCCTAGAAGACTCATGGCTGTACTAGCTGAAAAGGGTGTTTCTACTCAGTACTGAGCAAAGGGCCTGAATACTTATGACCATGTGACATTTCAGTTTTTCTTTTTTAATAAATTTGCAAAAATTTCTATATTTCTGTTTTTTTTTTAATTTTCAGGTCTGGGGACTGAGAAGGCTGTTCCAGAACGTTGTACTTGTTCCTCTGCATGAACGCCTCAGTAGATTCTGAGCAGTGTTTAGGGTCGTTGTCTTGTTGAAGTGTCCAGCCCCAGTGGAGCTTCAACTTTGTCACTGATTCTTGAACATTGTTCTCAAGAATCTGCTGATATTGACTGGAATCCATGCGACCCTCAACTTTAACAAGATTCCCAGTACCTGCACTGGCCCCACAGCCCCACAGCATGATGGTACCCACAGTAACATTTGGTGGTGGTTCCAAGTGTTTGTCCTGGAGTGCTGTGTTCTTTTTCCACCATGCATACCGACCCCTTGTTATGTCCAAATAACTCAATTTTAGTTTTTATCAGTCCACAGCACCTTATTCCAAATTGAAGCTGGTTTGTCCAAATGTGCTTTAGCGACTCTGTTTGTGGTGTGTGTGCAGAAAAGGCTTTTGCATTACTCTTCCATACACTCATAACCCAGATATTGGTGTTGGTTCTCACTGCGGTATTGTATCACTTCCTGTTCCTGTTTTGGAGCACAGTTGTGTTTTGCTGTCTGTTAGCTGTTAAATCTGTATAACTCGATTTATCTGGATAACAACATATTTTAGTGTAATCTTCACCTACTTTAGCTAGAGCACACTCTTTGCTGAATCACCTGTATTCACAATATTAACTAGAACTGTGCCTGTGGTCTTCCATTTCCTCACTATGTTCCTCACAGTGGAAACTGACAGCTGAAATCTCTGAGAGAGCTTTTTGGATCCTTCCCCTAAACCAGGATGTTGAACAATCTTTGTTTTCAGCTCATCTGAGAGTTGTTTTGAGGCTCCCATGTTGCCACTCTTCAGAGGAGATGCAAAGAGGAGAAACACTTGCAATTGGCCACCTTAACCCTTTCTCATAATTGGATTCACCTGTGTATGTAGGTCAAGGGTCAATGAGCTTACAGAACAAATTTTGTGTTCCAACAATTAGTGCTAAAGGTATTGAAATCAATAAAACCACAAGGGTGCCCAAACATATGCACCTTCCTAATTTTGTTTAAATAATTATTGCACAATTTCTGTAAATCCTATAAACTTCATTTCACATCTCAAATATCACTGTGTTCATCTGCTATATGATAGATTTAACTGAAACTGCTGATCCCAACAACCAGTGATTGATAAAGGAAAATCACTGTAGCTGCATGGCAAAAACTAACATTCAGATTATTTGCTATTAGGCTCCATCTATTCACTTACTATTCACTTACTTTTGCTTATCCTGTTGGGGGTCGCAGGGGGGTGGGGGGGCTGGAGCCTATACCGGCTGACATAGGACATAAGGTGAGAGGCGGGGTACACCCTGTACAGATTGCCAGCCTGTCGCAGGGCCAACACAGAGAGACAGACAACCATTCACACCTATGGGCAATTTAGAGTGACCAATTAACCTAACCCCAGTAAGTGCATGTCTTAAGTGGAATCGAACCCAGGCCTCCCAGATTCTAACTGTGCCACCGTGCTGCCCCTGTCTATCACCATTCAGTTAAAAATACAGATAGATGTTTTTTTTTTTTTTTGTTCCATGTTGCCAAGCCCTTCTGCATACCTATTAAGCTGAGCATCTGAAGTCTAAACAGTCTCTCACAACTCAATGACATTCTTAAGACTGTAACATCAGGAATAAATCATACCTCAAACATTTTAAGAGAAACTGAGCCTCACTGATATCACTTCAAATTAACGTAATTTCACCCTGAATTCAAACAAAATAAAATCAGTTTATAATGGTTTTCTGTTAACAAGTTTTTTCTATTATAATATTTAAAATGAGGACTTTTAAATGGTGGTTCTTCTGGAGAAATGTGGCACTCTGAGCTTTCTGTGGAAGTTGCTGTGCCACATTCCAGCTGCCAGGATTATATCAAACTAACAGTACCTGCATTCCTAACTTGATGTGCCACAGCATGTTTCAGTGTTCCTGCTCACTGCTCAGGAATGCTGCTGTCAGTTTCCAAATCAAAGACCCTGTGCAGATTCCACGCTCTGCTCTGAACTGTTCCTGGTGTAGTTTAATCTATGCTGAGGATCAAACACACAACACTGCACTGCTGAAGGTCCACAGATCATATCATGAGGAAGTTAGTATAAACCCAGTCAGTAAGATGCTGTATTGGCTCTTAGGATATCTGCACAGATCCCTTATTATCTTATCATTTCGTAGAACATTTACATTTACTTTAATGTTTAGGTAGCTGCTCTGCACTGTGTTGGCACTGAAGAGCATAACAATGAAGGAATTAGATCCTTAAACTTAGTTACAGCACTTTCAGAAAGACTTCTGCTGTAATAAAACTTATTCCCCACTGCTGTGTAATCCATCCTCACTGCGTACGACTTTGGATACTGTGGCTCCTCTGAAAAGGAAAGCTTCAAATCAGAAGTGCCTGACTCCGTGGTATAATTCACAAACGCACAGCTTAAAGCAGATAACCCGAAAGCTGGAGAGGGAATGGTGTCTCACTAAATTAGAAGATGCTCATTTAGCCTGGAAAAAGAGTTTGTTGCTCTATAAAAAAGCCCTCCGTAAAGCTAGGACATCTTACTACTCATCATTAATTGAAGAAAATAAGAACAACCCCAGGTTTCTTTTCAGCACTGTAGCCACAGCTAACGGATCATCTGCCCCCTGGCGCTGGGGAGGGATCTGTGTTGTCCCGGCAGAGCCGGCCCAAACCTTGAAGGGGCCCTAAGCAAAATTTGATTTGGTGAGGGCCCCCCCCCCCCTCATACCACTTCATTGTCCCCTGAGCCTAACCATTATTAATGCTGCAAGGTTGAAGCTGAATATTAATATTTTGGGATGCATCGCTGTTTCAGTCTCAGCCCACTGAAAAACCATGTATTTCAATATGATAAAAATTGTAAAACTGGAGATTTTTGCATAACTGACCAAATGCACCTAATTACAGACTAGTAAATAAACCATTTGTAATATATAAATAATAATTATGCAGCACACAGAATTGCCGAGCATCAATAGAATAATATCAAACACAAATGGTCAACAATTGGGCCCAGTACTGTAAATGTTATTATGCTGCTATACCATAAAATGACATGGTGGCACCCAAAGAGCACAAATGGGGCATAAAAGTGAGGTCCACTAGTCTATCCATGCAACCTGACCACAGAGTGAAAACAACAAAACGCTGTTACCACAGGAACAGTGATTGAACCTGGATAAACCAAACAGCTCAAAAATGCAGTTCTCACTGAACATGCATGAATAAAACCAAGATATGCAAAGCTAATATGTCCTTTCCACTGAACCTTGTAAAACTGAACAACTCTGACATATAAGAGTCATGATTCTGCAGTGTGGCAGGCAGGATAAGGACCCAAACACAGGACTCAGGAGGGAAAGCATGAACTCAGAAATAAACAACTTTGTTTCTGGATGCACATCAATTCAATTCAATTCAATTCAACTCAATTCAATTTTATTTATATAGCGCCAAATCACAACAAACAGTTCCCTCAAGGTGCTTTGTATTGTGGGTAAAGAACCTACAATAATACAGAGAAAACCCAACAGTCAAAACGACCCCCTATGAGCAGCACTTGGTGACAGTGGGAAGGAAAAACTCCCTTTAAGAGGAAGAAACCTCCAGCAGAACCAGGCTCAGGGAGGGGGGGTCATCTGCTGAGGGGGGAGAGAGAGAGATTAATAATAACTAATGATTAATGCAGAGTGGAGTATAAACAAAGTAAATAAGGTGAATGAAAAGAAATGCTCAGTGCATTATGTGAACCCCCCAGCAGCCTAGGCCTATAGCAGCAAAATTAAGGGATGGTTCAGGGTCACCTGATCCAGCCCTAAATATAAGCTTTATCATAAAGGAAAGTTTTAAGCCTAATCTTAAAAATAGAGAGGGTGTCTGTCTCCTGAATCCAAGCTGGAAGCTGGTTCCACAGAAGAGGCGCCTGAAAGCTGAAGGCTCTGCCTCCCATTCTACTCTTAAGTATCCGAGGAACCACAAGTAAGCCAGCAGTCTGAGAGCGAAGTGCTCTGTTGGGGTGATACGGTACTATGAGGTCTTTGAGATAAGATGGGCCTGATTATTCAAGACCTTGTAGGTGAGGAGAAGGATTTTAAATTCTATTCTAGATTTAACAGGGAGCCAATGAAGAGAAGCCAATATGGGAGAAATATGCTCTCTCTTCTAGTCCCTGTCAGTACTCTAGCTGCAGCATTTTGGATCAGCTGAAGGCTTTTCAGGGAGCTTTTAGGACAGCCTGATAATAATGAATTACAATAATCCAGCCTAGAAGCAATAAATGCATGGATTAGCTTTTCAGCATCACTCTGAGAAAGGATGTTTCTAATTTTAGAAATATTGTTCAAATGCAAAAAAGCGGTCCTACATATTTGTTTAATATGTGCATTGAAGGACATATCCTGGTCAAAAATGACTCCAAGATTTCTCACAGTGTTACTGGAGGCCAAAGTAATGCCATCCAGAGTAAGTATCTGGTTAGACACCATGTTTCTAAGATTTGTGGGGCCGAGAACAAGAATTTCAGTTTTATCTGAATTTTGAAGCAGGAAATTAGAGGTCATCCAGTCCTTAATGTCTTTAAGACATTCCTGCAGTTTAATTAATTGATGTGTGTCATCTGGCTTCATTGATAGGTAAAGCTGAGTATCATCTGCATAACAATGAAAATTGATGCAGTGCTTTCTAATAATACTGCCTAAGGGAAGCATGTATAATGTAAATAAAATTGGTCCTAGCACAGAACCCTGTGGAACTCCATAATTAACCTTAGTGTGTGAAGAAGACTCCCCATTTACATGAACAAATTGGAGTCTATGAGATAAATATGATTCAAACCACTGCAGTACCTTTAATACCTATAGTACGCTCTAATCTCTGTAAAAAAATGTTATGGTCAACAGTATCAAAAGCTGCACTGAGGTCCAACAGGACAAGCACAGAGATGAGTCCACTGTCAGAGGCTGTAACCGTTCCTCTGCAGATGATGAGTTAGCTGTTTTACAACTACTCTTTCAAGAATCTTTGAGAGAAAAGGAAGGTTGGAGATTGGCCTATAATTAGCTAAGACAGCTGGGTCAGTGATGGCTTTTTAAGTAGAGGTTTAATTACAGCCACCTTGAAGGTCTGTGGTACATAGCCAACTAATAATGACAGATTGATCATTTTTAGGATTGAAGCATCAATAATTGGAAAGACTTCTTTGAACAGTCTAGTCGGAATGGGATCTAATAAACATGTTGCTGGTTTGGAGGAAGTAACTATTGAAGTTAACTCTGTAAGATCAACTGGAGCCAAAGAGTCTAAACAAATACCAGCAGTGCTGAAAGCAGCCGAACATGAAGAATAATCTTTGAGATGGTTATGAATAATTTTTTCTCTAATGTCTAAAATTTTATTTGTAAAGAAATCCATGAAGTCACTACTAGTTAACGTGAAAGGAATACTCGGCTCTACAGAGCTCTGACTCTTTGTCAGCCTGGCTACTGAGGGAATTGATTATTGCAGATTTATGAAATTTAAGGCTCATTGCGGGGATGCACTGTTCTGATCAGGGAAAGAAGGTTAAGCAGTCTGAGGGGGATCATTTCTTCCCTGCATACAGCTGAGAGGTGCAAGGCAGGGGAGCAGTGGGGGTAGTATAACTGGTGGAAACTGATAGAAAGAAGAAGTTGGCTGTGAGGGAAAACAATTCCTTATAAGGGCATGTTGCCAGGGGCATAAAAAAGGGACGTGGGAACAGACAGACAGATTGCAGCGTCCATCTGGGATAAAGAAAGTGTAAATGCGGTAAGGGAATATTGTTCTGCAATCTCCAAGCATGCTTGTTTAATTCTGCATTATTTTTGGCCATCATGTATTATGTGTGGTGATTAATAAATTTTAAGAATGAAACTGAAAGTCTGACCTTTACCTTCCTTTATCAACGGACCCGGGGGGAACAGGACGGAGGAATCCTGTTATCCCAACATTTTGGCGGCTCGCCCGGGATAAAGGGAGGAAAGGTAGGACAAATTGGAAAGGACTCTTCAATCAGGCCTTAAAAGAAGCCTTATCGGGCTTATTGGGTCTTGCAGGGTTCAGCAGAAGTTATGCACCAGACTTTGTGAACTCCTCCGAGAAATGGTGAGAGAAAAGGGCATGAGAAATCTTACATCCCCACTACAGTGGACAGTCCCAGCAGAAGAGGCATTCACAAAACTGAAACAATCCTTAGCGGGAGGAGCGGACCTGGCTCGTCCAGATTATGCACTTCCCTTTTTCTCGGATGTTTCTGTACAGGACAACGTGGTCAACGGTGTCCTGTATCAGAAACAAAGGGGGAGAAGGTGTATTCTAATGTATCTAAGCGTGATGCTGAACCCATTAGAAAGAAGGCACCTGGTGTGCACACAACACGCAGCAGGAATAGCAAAATTCATTCAAAAGACAGCACATATAGTGATGGGACACCAGTTGGTGGTCCTAACAACACACAGTGTAGTAGCATTTGTGAACTCACAGATTTTCACACTGGCTCCGCTGAGACAAGGGAGATTGAGTAAGATCTTGGAAGCCCCAAACCTGGTGTTTACACACCAAGGGATCAACGTGGCTGACCAGATCTTAGGGGGGAGAACCACATGACTGCCAAGAGAAGGTCTTGGAAGACCTAAAAATCAGACCAGACCTAGCCAGCGAACCGATAGAGGGCACTGAAAACTGGTACACAGATGGATGCTGCTACAAAGACAAACAGGGAGACCTCCAAGCAGGGTATGCGGTAGTTAGGGAGACAGAGACAGGTTACCAGGTCGTGAGATCAGAGAAGTTAACAGAAAGACCATCAGCTCAGAGAGCAGAGCTCCTAGCAATGATCACAGCACTGCAACATGCAAAGGACAGAGAAATGAACATCTACACTGACTCGGCCTATGTGGCAGGAGCCGTGCATGTGGAACGTAAACAATGGGAAAGAGCGGGATATCGAACAGCTAACATGACCCCTGTAAAACATGCAGAAGAAATGGCGATCTTGGCCCATGCCATCCAGGGACCAACTAAGGTGGCAGTGATAAAATGCAAAGGACATGACAGAGAAGAAAGCAAAGTGCAAAAGGAAATGAGGAAGCTGATCAGCGAGCCAAAGAAGCAGCAGGATACACCCCTAGACATCAAATGATGCTGAGCCACCCACAGGTAAGTGATTTACTCCCAAGAATTGATATGGATATGATTGTCAAAAGAGAGCATCACCTCAGGAGAAGACCGTTTGGAAACAACGAGGAGGCACCGAAACTGAAGGTGTCTGGAGACGACCAGATGGTCGACCTATTCTTCCCCCAGAATTAACATTAGGTTTAATAGGCCAGGACATGTGGGGGCACAACAAGTCATGAGAAACTTGAGCCACTGGTGGCACCCCTACCTGACTGACATGGCAAAGAGATGGGTAAGAGACTGTAAGATTTGTGGGCAGTATAACCCAAAGCCAACGGTGAAACCCCACATGGGAGAGTTCCCATTGCAGGTAAGACCAGGGAAAGAGATTGTGATCGATTACACCGACATGATTGACAGAGTTCGAGGGTATCACTACCTCCTGGTGATGGTCGAATCGATCACAGGATGGCCCGAAGTGTACCCCGCAAAAAATGAAGACAGTAAAACAGTGATCAAATGTCTGATAAATCATTACATACCACAACATGGGTTTCCGAAAAGAATGAGATCTGACAACGGAAGGCATTTTAAAAACAGAGACCTACAGGCAGTGGAATTAGCCTTAGGCTTAAAGCACAAATTCGGCACGGTGTATCATCCAGAATCTCAGGGCAAAGTTGAGCGCATGAACCAGAATTTAAAAACCAAATTGGCTAAAATCTGTGCACAGAGCAAAATTGATTGGGTTACAGCCCTACCAGTGGCATTGTTGCTAGTAAGGAGCTCACTAAATAAAGTAACAGGGTTCACACCATTTGAACTGTTGACAGGTAGACAGTTCCCAGGCCCTACAGCAGCTATTCCTGGGGAAGGGCAATATATAACCAACTTCCAGTACAAATCGTATTTTGATGAACTCAAAGCTTTGTTGTCAGGTTTTGTCTCACAGGTGCATGACAGAGTGACGGGAGGCCAAAAGGGGGAGCCACACACAGCAGAGTGGGTCCTTCTGAAGGTCATTAAGAGGAAGTGGTCAGAGCCCAGGTGGACAGGACCCCACCGGGTGGTTGATAGAACGTCGCATGCTGCGCGCCTACAAGGCAAAGGAGACACCTGGTACCACTGGAGTCAGTGCGCTCCAGCAGAAGAACCAGGAAGAACGGTTCTGGAAATCCAGAGTGCGTTGAAAGGGTCATCTGCTGGCGACCCCAACAAGGCTCCTCCACACACGGGGCAGAATAATCCCCAGGGAGAGCCTCTGGCTGAGGTAGTCCACCCTCAGTCAGCAACGTGATCTCCTCCGGCAGGAGGGGATCTGAAGACAGAAGAGAGAAGATAGAAGATCGACGTAAAAACAATTGCAAGTAGTATCAGAATAACAGATAACCTCACCACACATAACTCATGTCTGGCAAAATGTATGATAACTGGAAATTGATGCTCATGCTTGGAGTATTTAGTATAGGAATTGTTTATAGTATTCATGTGATTGTATTAATATGTGAATGGAAAGATGTGTTACAGGAATGTGAAGACTCCATTGCCCTACTCAAGAACCAGGTTAGGGTCCTGAAAGGAGAAGAGCTGCCCAGACCGCAGCCAGTTACAAGTGGGTTGAAAAGAAACAAACGTGACGTAAACGCCAGCCCGAAGACGGTCGACACATGTCTAATACATTTTGGGGGATTAGAAATTAATTATGTAGAAGGCACACCTCAATCATTCCAATTCGATCTTTGCGACGTAATTGACTGTGGCGGGAGACCAGTAACTTAGCGGGGTTACGATTTATACCTTTGTGCGACCGCAGTAGTACAAGCTGACTGTTCCACAGGGAGCAAACCGTGTGGGCCCTTAGGATGTCTTGGTAGCGTATGCTCGGATTGGGGACAGGTAATAGCATGGACTGGTCCCTTCTGGACACCAGAGTACTCTTATGGTCCCCAGGAGAAGGTGTATCAGATAAAAATTCAGAGAAGCCAGCAAGGGGCATTGGGACAACAGAAGGTGAATCCGGTAATGTTAAGCATTGACCGAATGATGGGGGGTTTCTTTTCTCAGTCCCATTCCAACCCTAAGGTTTTATATTTAATTCTAGGTGTCGATCAGACGGGAACTGACACGCAGGGAATAATCAAAATAAATTTCATTGGAAAACCACAAACTCAAACCCCGCAAGCAAATTCCAATATGAACAAAACTAGGACTGAGATAGAAGCTGTGGTAGATTCCCGAGTCAAAGTAACTGATTATACAAAGCTCACAGCGCAAGAAGCAATAGAGCTCACTACCGAATATGGACAAGGAAACATGTGGCTGGATTGGTTAGTATCTACAGCTCGCGAGCAGAAGATGGAGGACTGCGTAGCCTGCGCCTCAGCCCGCCCACATTTATATACTGAACCTGTTCCACTATATCCGAATGACACATGGGGGTATACGTGCATGTTAGGATTGACTTGAAAAGGGACCCCCTTGAATTGTTCCACGTTGGCAGCGATATTTCCCCCAATTAACAACCGAACTCAACCGGCCCCGTTTGAACCGGTTAAGGGTAACCAAACTTACACCTGCTTCAAGTTTAACTCGACAACTCGAGCTGGAAACCCAGCTTGTCCTAGGACACTGTTGGGTAGTATCGATCCAAATTGGTGCAGTACCAGGCTAGGCGGGGATGAAATTGGAACATGGGCTAGAAATGGGTTGTATTATTATTGTGGGGGCAGGCGACTGACTGTAAGGATTCCAAAAAACTACGATGGCATTTGTGCAATGGTTCGATTGGCCACCCCGCTGTTGTTATTGGGGGAGAGAGTAACTCCGCTTAAGGTAGGTCCGCAAAGCGCGGCGCAAGTTCTGACCCGTCGACGTCGCCGACATATTCTCAACAAACGGGATTTAGTAACCGAATTCATGGGAAATGGAAACCCAACATATATGGATGCAATTGTCGTACCGCGGGGCGTTCCAAATGAATTTAAATTGATAGATCAAGTGGCTGCCGGGTTCGAAAATATTCCAATCATTTCGGCATTTTTTCCAATCACCAAACAAAAATGTGGATCGCATAAATTATATTCACTACAATGTTTTGAGACTAGCAAATTTGACTCGGGATGCCGTAGAGGGCCTGGCGGAACAACTAGCCCCCACGTTGCTAATGGCAGTACAAAATCGCATGGCTTTGGACATGTTGTTGGCAGAAAAAGGCGCAGTGTGCGCCATGTTCGGTGACATGTGTTGCACGTTTATACCAAATAATACGGCTCCGGATGGCTCAGTAACTAGGGCCCTGGAGGGTTTCAGGACACTGTCCAAACTATGCACGATCATTCGAGGTTAGAGAATCCGGTGGATGAATGGTTCAATAAGGTGTTTGGGCAATGGAAGGGTTTCATCATTTCTTTGTTGATATCAGTGGCTACTTTTCTGGGAATTGTGGTCACTTGTGGATGCTGTTGCGTGCCCTGCATCCGGCTTCTCTGTATTCGGTGTATTACCAGAACCATTGAAGGAGGGTTTAAGGACCCACCTCCAGCATATCAGATGCCGTTATTGGGAATGGATTCAGAGGAGCTGGAGTGGGAGCCCGCAGGAGCACCTATAACTGGTTGTGAGCTCTAGAAGAGCTCAAAAGGGGGAATTGAGGGAATTGATTATTGCTGATTTATGAAAGGCAAGGCTTATTGTGGAGGTGCATTATTTTGATCAGGGAAAGAAGGTTAAGAAGTCTAAAGGGGAATATTTCTCCCACTGCATACAGCAGGCAGGGGAGCAGTGGGGGTCGTAAAACTGGCGGAAAGTTGGCTGCGAGGGAAAACAATTCCTTATAAGAGCATGTCCCAGGGGCATAAAAAAGAGATGCGTGAACAGACAGACAGATTGCAGCCAGCGTTCATTTGGGATGAGGAAAGTGTAAACGCGGTAAGGGAATATTAAATTGCAATCTCCAAGCATGCTTGTTTAATTCTGCATTATTTTTGGCCCTCATGTATTATGTGTGGTGATTAATACATTTTTATGAATGAAACTGAAAGTCTAACTTTACCGTCCTTCATTAACGAGCCCGGGGGGGAGGAATGGGACAAAGGAAGCCTGTTATCCAACAAGTGAATGATATATCGATTCACTGATCCACACCACCAGGATCTACAGCAATGATACTGGAATGTCATTCGGACTGGAGAAGTGTAGTCGGATGTAACTAAGAGAGGAAAAATAGTCAGAACTGAGGGGATTACACTACCAGAAGGCAACATTGCAGACATTGAGGACAGCTACAAGTACCTTGGAATCCCACAGGCAAATGGGAACCACGAAGAGGCCGCTAGGAAAGCTGCAAACTCCAAGTACCTGCAGAGGGTAAGGCAAGTCCTGAGGAGTCAGTTGAATGGGAAGAACAGGATCCAGGCTATCAACACCTATGCCCTGCCAGTTGTCAGATACCCTGCTGGGATAATAAGCTGGAAGCCACTGATGTTAAGACAAGAAAGCTCCTTACCATGCATGGAGGGTTTCACCCCAAATCCAGCACCCTGAGAC
This sequence comes from Archocentrus centrarchus, assembly GCF_007364275.1. Lineage (NCBI taxonomy): Eukaryota > Metazoa > Chordata > Actinopteri > Cichliformes > Cichlidae > Archocentrus > Archocentrus centrarchus. The sequence continues at coordinate 3,258,670 of NW_022060261.1, read as the reverse complement.
TGTACGCTAAGCAGAAGGAAGGAGGCCGAGGACTAGTGAGTGTCAGAACCACTGTCCTAGATGAAACAATGAAGATCAACGAATACATCAGGAAGATGGCCACAAAGGATCATGTGCTTAGTGAGTACCTCAGGCAGCAGAAACCTGAGAAAGAAGAGGATGAAGAACAGGAACCAGAACCCTGTGGAACTCCATATAAAAGTGGGGCAGATGAAGAAGTTGAGCCTCCAAAACTGACTCTCAAACTTCTCTCAGACAGGTATGACTTAAACCACTTCAAAGCTATGCCTTTTAGCCCCACACAGTGCTCAAGGCGAGAAATGAGAATAGTGTGGTCAACAGTGTCAAAGGCAGCTGTGAGATCTAAAAGCATTAAAATAACAGAATCCTCAGAGTCTGAGGCCAATAAAATATCATTAAAAACTCTTGAAAGAGCTGATTCTGTGCTGTGAAATGCCTTAAAACCAGACTGAAACACTTCAAGGTTGGAATTGCAGAAGAACCACTTTCGCTAAAATCTTAGAAATAAATGGGAGTTTAGAGATTGGGCGAAAATTGGAAAGCACTGACATGTCAAGATTTGCTTTTTTTTCATTGTTTTAAATACAAGGGAACAACACCACAAACAAGACTACTGTTTATAACAGACTATATATTAGGCTGCCCGCCGGGCCCGGCCAAGCAGCACGGTGGCACAGTGGTTAGCACTGCTGCCTCACAGTTAGAATCATCCAGGAAGGGCTGCGTGTATCCAAGCCTGTACAGGTGTGCTGTGGGATACCTGTGCACTCCTGCCTCTTCAGCACCATGTGACAGGATTTTCTTCAAAGAGATAAGAGAGCTTATTCCCAAACCGAGAAATTGACTGAGGACAGGCACAGTGAAAAAAATATTATAGCTAATAAAAGTTAATGAAGTCACCATCACCTCACTGACTGAAATCATTCATATCTTTGACACTGATAGACCTCTGTTACCATCACACACACACACACACACACACACATCAATGAATGAGTGAATGATGATGATTTTTTTTCTTATCTCAGCTGTGGTTATTCCCATGCTGACACTGAGGCGTCAGAAACAGCTGAGATGACATTAAAGGTTTTGACCGGTAGGGTGGGGGGTTGGTGTGCTCACGAAGCCTCAGAAATGAGCCTGTTTCTGACCCTCAGAGCTTCATGTGGCTTCATCTGCCCACCAGTGAGCACATAGCTAAACATTGAAATATGTATTACAGTTGTGACTGACTGAGACAGAGAACAAAAGTTTAATGCTTATAAATAATAAATAAAAGGGAAAACACTAACAAGAGGCGGCTGTAGAGAAGCTATAGAGCTTATGTTGGAGGAGGAAATATGTTTGGCACAACAGATCATTCAGACCATAATCCTGATTATAAGCTGCCTGACAGGCTTTAAAAAAAGACCTTTGCACAGGGATGAATCCAGTTCATCTTCATTTTAATGGTCCTGAAGTGCACGCTCTGAACTGCTGTCTTCACACCTGAATACAGACATTGACATCAGACTGACCTAATTATAAAAACAGTGCTGTTAAGACAGACTCAACAAATCCAGACAGACAGACAGATGGACTCGGACTCTGTTTTCCAGCTGTTTCCAGCTGAGGACAGCAGATACATCACTGCTCTTACAGGATCTCAGTCTGCCAGACTCTGCATGATGGAAAAGTTACTGTAAGTTTCAGCTCACTCTCAGGTGTGCCAGCAGGAGAGCAGGTCCAATAAAGCTGCATCCTGAGGTTCCTCACAGAGCATTAAAGGCAGCCAGACTTTGCTCAGACAGGTTTTACATTGACCAGAACCCTGGGTCAGCATGATGGAGTGTTTAATATTGATGCACTGAAGCTAATCTGGATATTTATTGGGAATCGGTAGCAGTGATTAATCATTTTACTTAACTGGGCACGTAATGATCCCTCACAGAAGCTCATATTTATGCTGTGTCATTATTTATTTAACAAAAATTTAGACAAAATTGTCAAATTGGAGTCACTCAGAAACAGACTTCATAGGCAGAAAGAAAAAGCACAGCTTTATTGGTGGTTAGTGTGCAGCCCAAAAATCCATGAACAAGAAACACAAACAGACACTCTGACAGTGAACAGAGGAAATGCAGGACTATCAATACTCTCACAACCACAGAGAGGCCAATGAATAGGCTGCTGTTAGCTGGAAGGTTAATCAGAGTTGTCTAGTTGTGGTGTTTGGGTGAGGCCAAAAACAAAGACAATAATCCAGGGCTCTTCAACTCCAGGCCTCGAGGGCCGGTGTCCTGCAGGTTTTAGATGTGTCTCTGCTTCAACACACCTGAGTCAAATATAGAAGTCATCAGCAGGACTCTGGAGAACTTGACTGCATACTGAGGAGGTAATTCAGCCATTTGATTCAGGTGTGTTGGATCAGGGACACATCTAAAACCTGCAGGACACCGAGGCCTGGATTTGAAGACCCCTGCAATAATCAGTCAGTCTCTCTTTGTGTGGCTTTGCTAACTCGCTCACAGACTCAGAGCTCGAACCTCGAAGTCAAAGCCTCAAATGCAGCAGGAAGTGAGGGTGAAGCAGGAAATCTGCTGTCAGAAACAAACTTAGAAAATGTTCATCTGCGTCAAAGAAAGTAACAAAAAACCCATGATGACTGTCACATGAGCCTGGTTATATTTGGTTCTGTGGAGATCATTGAAGAACAGGACCAATAAAACCTTGTCTAGACTTTAGCTCTTCTGTTATGACGCACTTATTTCTGATCATCCTAAAGTCCAGCCCACCAACGTCACAATGGCGTGACTTCCTTACATTGAATCTGAAGTGTTCAGTTAGAGCAAGCAGCTAAAAACAAATCTGATCTCAAAGTTGGTGACTTTGAGCTTTAGTTTAAGCTTTAGTTTAAGCTCAGTGGTTTAAAGTGGGTCTGTTACTCACTAAAACAGCAGATCATCAGAACTAGGAACAAAGAAATGGCTGCTGAGTCACTCTGCTGCTGGCTGTTTGTCGCCGTCCTCATGTTTGTCTCTGCAGGTGAGCTTCATCCAGAGTGTAGCTGTCATGATCCTGGGCTGCTGACCCAGTGCGCCTGATGTTTCTGTGAGCTGTGGTTTGAGTTATGAGTGAGGATTTTAACTCATCATAGTTTTATGTTATACTTATCTGTATTGTTTCCCGTGTCTTCCTCTCCTGTCATTGTTCTTCTGTCTGTTTTGTCTCATGTCTTGTGTTTAGTTTGTCTTCTCTGTGGTTCCCTCTGTGTGTGTGTTTACATTTCCTCTGTGTCAGTCTGTGTGTACCATGATTAGTCAGTTCCTGTTTTATTGTGGCAGTCTTGTATTTCCTGTACTTAGTGTTTAGTTTTGCTTTTCCTCGTCTCGTCTCTGAAATTACATTCAGCTGTGCTCCCACCTGTTGTCACTCCCCTCGTTAACAGGTGTGTATTTATGGTTTGTGTTCTTGTTAGTTCACATTGATGTCCACTGTTCCGGTTGTGCGCCTCATGTTTTATGTCCAAGTGAAGTCACGTTGGTTTTAGAGTTCTTTGTACTCAGTAAATAAAGCTCAAGTTAAAATGAAGCATTTCCTGTCGGTGTTCTGCACTGAGGTCCTCAGCCTGCCTGCCACAGCAGAGCGTGACAGTATCTGCCTCTGAGAGAAACGGACTGGTTACATGTTAGTAACATTTCTCTATGAGTTATTTTCACATGTATTCTGTGTGTGTGTGTGTGTGTGTGTGTGTGTAACTAGGGCTGTACTTTAGTCTCTTCTACTCAGTGTTAAAGTCATCCCTCTGGTCCAGTTCAGAACAGCTCTCTGATCCTCATCCTGAATCTGATCTTTTGCTCAACAGACCCTCAGCACCACTAAAAAATATCTTGTACCATCTGTAGCTGCTGTAGAAATGGACAGTTACACTTTGACCTTTAACCTCTCTGCTCTGTGTTTCCTCTTTCAGAGCAGACAAACATCACAGCTGAGTTTGGACAGAACGTCACTCTGCCATTTCGAGCTCCAAACAGCAACAGCATCGTAGTTGTGAAGTACAACAGAACTGACCTGGAGTCAGAATATGTCTTTTTGTACCAGGATGGTCACTTTGTTCCAGATGAGCAGCATCCATCTTATGAGACCAGGGTGGATCTGCAGGACGAACAGATGAAGGGTGGAGACGTGTCTGTGATCCTGAAGAACGTGAAAATGAACGACACTGGAACATACCAGTGTCATGTTGCCCACAGAGAACCCAACCAGCAGAGAGAGCCATGTTGAAGCTCCTCAGCACCATCTACCTGAGAGTTGTAGCTCCTCCAGGTGAGTGAGCAGAGTTCAGTGTGTCTGTGATCACACAAAACATTCAGTTTCAGGCTTTTGGAATTTCATGAAAAATGTCTCTTCCATTGAGTTCAATAGTTTATATTTGTTTCCTCTCAGTATTCCTGAGTTAATGCAGGAGACTCAGCTGTTACTCACAGCTAACATCATGATTTCATTTAGTGTCATCAGCAGGGAGCAGCAATAAAGGTCTTCATCACCATCATCTTCAGTCTTTGTGTAATAAAGAATCCCATGTTTACCTGCTGCAGGTGTTTCTCTTCTTTCACTCTGTGTGTAAAGCTTTCATTGATGTATTTATGAATATGATTTAAAGGCTGCAGGCCTGAGTGTTACGTGTTCCTGCTTGTTTACAGCCTATGACTGAATTCTGCATGATCAGCACTGATTGGTTGATTATTCTCTGGATGACCAACATGGCTCGATTCGATTTCTGATCGATTCTCATTGGGTTACTGAATAAAATATACCACAAATGGGCTGTTTGCATTAAATCTTTAATGTAAAGTAGAGCAAAATTAAAACTGGTATAAATAAGAATTCCTCTTTCAAAATTAATACTATTAATATTGTAATAATAATTTAGGCAGAGAACAACATACAGAGACACTGGATTTATATATAATATTATATTTATATATAATATAATTTAATTTATACTCTGAGACTTGAAATCTTTTCAGAGGAACTCAGTATGACAACAGACATCAAAGCCCAGCTCAGGTAAGGTTCAGCTGCACCCGATCACTGCAAAAATGAACATCAGCGCATGCTGTTTCACAACACACCACTGCAAACCAAACGGACCGCCACACTACCGGTCTCCACCGCAAAACACCACAGAGGGAGAGGGGGATCGTCCCTCACAGTTGGGGGTGGGCCTGAGAAGGTGCTGCATTTTAACCATTAGAAGCCATATGTTTCCTCTTCTTTGGATCCATTAGGCAGTAAGGAAGGAGGAGGATCAGCCTCTTTATCAGGACACCTCATCGGCAAGACTGGAGCCATGTTCTTCAAAAGAAGAGGAACAGGAAGTCCAGGATGCATGTAACCCAGAGCTGCGGGGTCTGGATGCAGTACAGCCCTCAACAAGTGGTGGTGACAGTGAGGTGCAAATGGGCCAGCCTGTGGGCCCCTGTAGAACTTCTAATGTTTCAGGTGGTCCAGGCCATCAAGGCGGCAAGCATGGACGGCCCCATCGGGAGAGGAGAGCTCCTGTTTGGACGGGAGATTATGATGTGACAATTTGACTTGAGGACGAGTCCTTTTTTTAATGGAAGGGGAGAGTGTGATGAACAGTAGGACCTTTGGGGCTGCAGAGGACTTGATGAGGAGTAACTGAACTCACCTGTGGAGGAGGAGCTAAAAGGGAACAGCTGTAGAGATGAGGGAGATGCTTCCCTGGTTCTGTGTTGTTGCTGGGCACCAGGTGGGAGGGTGTCGTTGTTGTGCCAAAAAGTGATCGTCTGCCAAAAGGTGATTTCAGTATTTGCCAAAAAATGATTCCCTGTATTTAAACAGCTGTAAATGACTTGTTGACCTATAATCAGTGAAGCATATTTCAAACATATCTCTCATGAATGATATCAGGTCATTGTGAGTCAGAAACAGCATTTCTATCACAAGGTAGAAGCTGCACTCAGTTTTTGGCAAAGTGACTTTTATATATTTGTTTTTTTTAAGGTAAAAACTGTCTGACATTAAAAATGTCTTTTTAAACAGAAATCTGTCTCAGAGCTGCAGAAATCACAACAAATATAACATCACAGATCTATAAAGATATTTGAAAAAGCTCTGGATTGATTATAATGTAGGTACAATAACACAGACTCCTAAAGATTGTTGAAAAACAGGTTATTTCTGCATTTTATATATAAGCCCTTCATAAATCATGCTGACTGCACTCTGTTTACCAATATAAGCAAAGACATTACACATAAAAACACACAGAAACATCAGAATCACTTTATGGCAGACGATCACTTTTTGGCACAACTCCGTTCGCAGCTGCCGGCGGTGAAGACAGTTAAGTAGGAGAGCTGCTCCTGTGAGAGGAGGAGAGCCTAGTTGCCTCTTCTAGGTAGCTAGTGATCGGAGGTTAGACGTGCCCTTCCAGCCAGACGTTGGTTCTCAGTTCCCATCCCTGTGCCCAGCTGCTGTTTCGAGTAAAAGGCTTTTTTGTTTTAAAATGAAGTGTTATGGGCCTCTGGAACCTGCCTGCAACACCTGTGTGACTGTCTCACAATTAAAACAGCAGAACCCAAGCAGTAATCCATTCATGGATGGAGCTAAAATAAGCTAACCCTATCAATATTTTCAAATATCTCATTGTTTTCTATTATTTTTCTTTGCCTTTGCTGTAATGTTCTGGTGTTATTTTCTAGGACCATGTTCATCATTTTAGTTTCGATCCCGTCCACCGTGTGTTGGTAATGTTTCAGTTCTGCAATACAAACCGTAAAATACTGTAAATACTGTTTAGAAATACAAAGTAGGAATACATTTCCCAAATACTTGAAACTGTGACGGCCCCCGCCTGTTTCCAATCTCCAGGTGCTTCAGGCCTTTGGTGGGCTCGTCAGTGCCAAACAGAAACACCTGGGCTCTGTGTTCCAGGGTATAAATCAGAGGCAGGAGCTTCTCCTGGGTGCTGTGCTCCAGCCTGCTGCCAACATGTTTTCTCTTACCTTTGATTTCCTTTAGGTTTTGTTATTTGCTGCATTCACAACACTTACAAACATCTCTACACACATGCACTACACCACTGATTTACTGACTCCACACCTCATCTGCCTTTAGTTCTGTTGTTTAAGTTTGTTTAATAAAACCTTTGTAATTGTCAGATGGTGTGCCCACCCTTTTTGTCATGGCCTTATGAGCCAGGTTGTAACATGTCCACCATGCAACTAACAGTAACCAGATAAAAACTAGTAAAAGAATATATTCTTCATTACCAAGTAAAGTTGTCTCATTTATGTAGATCAGGAAAGTGTAATTTGGAGTTTGTAGTAAATCTACATTTGTATACAGTGAGATCATTTTGAAGCCCTTTGATGATGATGATGCTGTTTAGTGATGACTGATGATCAGAGAGGTTATGTTGGTGTGGAGATCATTGAAGAACTGAACCTGATAAACTCTCAGAGCTGCTGCAGAGTCTCTGCTTTAGTGATGATGCACTTATTTATTATTGTCCAGCCCAAAGTGCCAAACGTGACTCATTAAGATGCCACTGAATCTGAAATAAGAGAACTCTGTCAGACCTGTTCTCTCAGTGAGTGACTTTAGCTTTTTATTAGCTTCATTTAAACTCTGACTTTAATGTGATCAGGTTTAAACTCAGGTTCTATTACTCAGTGAAAATACCAGCAGACTCACTTTAGATCAGTCTGTGTCACATAAGCAGAAATCATAAATGTCTCTGCAGGTGAGATGTTTGCTTGTTTGGTTTCTGGAAGAAGATGAATCATCAGTCTGAGTCACATGAACGTGTCTTGTCGAGGCTGATCTGTAGTTTCTGTGATTTCCATTTAATCTCTGACATCACTGACACAGAGCCTGTTTTACATGTGTGACAACTCTGAGTGTAAGCACTGTAAAACTACCGCGCTGCTCCATCAGCCATCATTTATTCTCCTACACATCGAGCACAAGAACATTTTCTTCTTCATGGGCCTTAACAACACAATTGTACCCTCTGTAGTTCAATTGCATATAATAGATTTTGTTAAATATTTTTAAATCCTAAATGTTACAGATGAAATGCACTTTATTTAAGCTTACTTAAACAAATATGAAATACAAAATGAAAACTAATATATGACATACACCACTCAAAAATTTATAAGCTCTACAAAATGGTGCTTACACTTCTGTAATACTTTCACTGTGCATAGTGTGTGTGTGTGTGTGTGTGTGTGTGTGTGTGTGTGTGTGTGTGTGTGTGTGTGTGTGTGTGTGTGTGTCAGTGTGGTGTGTTGTAGTGTCAGGAGTCAGTATGCAGCAGTAATGGGTGAAGCTCGGTGCAACACTGAAACAAAGTATCGAGGTTTAAGCGCTCTAACAGCCTCCACAGTGCCACCTGCTGGACACTTTTCTGACAATGACGCACACAAACGGCATTTCTAAATAAGGGAACTGATTGTCTCAGACTGTCAACATGTTAGCGCATGTTTTTCATTTTGAGCAAATTCTGTTTTCTCCCTCAGTTAACTTACTGTTTGTTCCTTAGTAATTCCGTGTAATCCACAGCAAACCAGTGTATGAAATTAAATATACTGACTGCTGTGTTCATACTCTAATAACCACGCAGGTGTCAGCTGTTTGGGGGCTGAGTGGGCTTCGTTTTTGTTACCTCCTCAAACCTGGAAAAAAGAGGGAACAAACAGGAAGCGTCCCGTCACGACAGGCGTCAGGTTAGGCACACAGAGCCACGGTCATGTGGAGTGGGTGTTTTTGAACCACACGTGCGCTGCAGAGATTCGACACAGCATCGAGAGGACAGCGAGCTGGACACAGTCAGTTTTTAATTTTTTAATTCTGGGATTCACTGAAAACTCCAGTTTTAGAACAAAGTCAGTGCAGGATCAGCAGAGCACGAAGACAAAGAAATGTCTGCTGGAACCGCGTCCCTCTGCTGGATTTACCTGCTGGTCGGAGTCTTCGTGTTTGTCTCCGCAGGTGAGATTTACCTGTAAGAAACCGAATTAGTTTGTCCAAACTTTTGACTGGGACTGTATTTCTATTTAATAAAAGTTTCAGACAGTGAACTGGGCAGAATAAAAAAAATAAATAAATAAAAATGTCCCTCGATAAAAATAAATAAATAAATAAAATAAAATAAGAGTGCTAAGGACATTCGTTTTGAGAAGTGCAGTACGTGTGACCAGGGTTCGTACGGATGCTGGAAACCCTTGAAAATGGTTGGATATTAATGTAGTGTTTTCAAGGTTTGAAAAGTGCTTGAAATTGTAACCGTGTGTGTGTGTGTGTGAGTGAGATAGTTCGCTTATGAGCAGGGCTGGACTGGCAATCGGGCGTACCGGGCATTTGGCCCGCTGGGCCGACAGTCCTCAGGGGCCGATGCCGCTAGATTTTTTTTTTTCCCTTTTTTTTTTTCTAAGAGACGGCCCACAATTTAGAGGGGGCGGCCCATTGGCCCATCTTCAATACAGAAAGTGGACAGAACCAATCAGGATATAGGATGAAAGCGGCCCCACCCTTTCTCTGTGTGGTGCTCAACACTGAACCTACTCCTGCTGGTAGTTTCAGTGTTGAGCGCATGTGTTAAAGGAGAGGCAATATGGAGAAACCCAAACGGCAGAAAGGGGGTGAAGAGAAGTTACGTGTGAAGAAATTGAAGAGTGTCTCTGTAGATGCTACAAAATGTGTAAAGATCACAGACATGTTTGCTGCTGCAGCCTCCACGTCCTCTGTAACAGCAATGCTGCAGCAACAGCAGCTGTAGGCAGAGCCGGCCAGAGGCATAGGCGACATATGCGGCTGCATAGGGCCCCCTAACCACCAGGGGCCCCCCCAAGCTCACCCACATTTGTCATGAAACTTTTTTTGTTTGTTTTAATTTTTTACAAATGCCAATTTCCTAAAAGAAAGAAGAGACTATTCTAACTGTCCAGATTTGTACACTTGTAACAACACTAATTTAATGAGTAGGCTACACTCTAATATTTCTGTCTCAGAGTGATGCTGAAAAGCTAATTCATGCATTTATCACTTCTAGGCTGGATTATTGTTATTCATTATTATCAGGCTGTCCTAAAAGCTCCCTGAAAAGCCTTCAGCTGATCCAAAATGCTGCAGCTAGAGTACTGACAGGGACTAGAAAGAGAGAGCAGATTTCTCCCATATTGGCTTCTTTTCATTGGCTCATAGTACCGTATCACCCCAATAGAGCACTTCTCTCTCAGACTGCTGGCTTACTTGTGGTTCCTAGGATACTTAAGAGTAGAATGGGAGGCAGAGCCTTCAGCTTTCAGGCCCCTCTTCTGTGGAACCAGCTCCCAGCTTGGATTCAGGAGACAGACACCCTCTCTATTTTTAAGATTAGGATGAATGATGGGTTTTCTCTGTATTTATTGTGGGGTCTTTACACTATAAAGTGCCTTGAGATGTCTGTTTGTTGTGAGTTGGTACTGTATAAATAAAATGTAACTGAATTGAAAAATTGAATTGAAAAGGCTGAAACTGTAATATATCCTAAAAAAAAAATTAATAATCAACTTTAACCCTCCAGCATTAATAACAATTAATTTCAGGGGACAATGAAGTGGTATGAAGGGGGCCCCAAATCAAATCTTGCTTGAGCAATGGCGATTGATTAATATCAATATTTCAATATTTATTTACATTTGCATACTTCCCCAAATCTGGGAGCCACGGCACCTTAAATCTGATAAAATAGCAAACGGTCAAGGCCGAGAAGTGTTGGATGAGCAGCAAGTGTCCATTTTAGGCTGCATCACAGCATTTTAGATATTTAGGTTAAAGGTGTGTTGAAAGGCTGCACAGTAGTTTGAATTTGTAGCCTCTGTGCTGGTTAAACATGTTTTAAAAAGCCCTCAAGCAGGTGAAATAACAGATTTTAAAAAGCTAAATGTTACATCAAAGCTTTGCAATTTAAGCATTACTAAAGTAAGTAAAAAAAAAAAGTACAAAAATATTATTAGCAAAAGGTATGCCCACACTGAATAAGAGGAAAACAGCGTCAAATGCTTCTAAGACATAGTTGCGGGCCGATCTAAGCCAAAAATGCCAGGGCCGATTTTTTGTCCCAGTCCAGCCCTGCTTATAAGAAAGAATGAGTCGGAAAATCTACCGGAATCTCGCCAGTATGTGCGGTTCAAGCCGTGGTGTCTTTAGGTGCACCTCGTAAATTGAGCAATCTATACTTTAACAGACTTAAATAATATAATTTAGTTCCCTTTTTTAATAGTTTGCATACAAACTAAAGTGATACACAACATGAGCAACACTATACAGGTATATTTACATATCTCCAAGAATATCATAACCAGGTTGTTACAAGCATACAGCACCATGTTCATACTCATACTAGTTCATTTGTGAAAAGGTAAGTTTCAAATGGTTAATGCAACATTTGGCTACTATTAAATAATTATCAGATAAGTCAAATGCATTATGATACAATAATATGTACGTACATGGTTGTAACTGTGTGAAAAAGTCTAATCAAACTGTTATCAATAATTAACCTAAAATTCCTGTTCAGCCAATCCTTAAGTACACCCTTAGTCATTCTCAAGTGAAATGGCTGCAGACATTTAAAAATGTGCAGCCTACAAATAGAAATATGGACACAATCACTGCTGCATCAGCAGATATTCAAAAATACATAGAAATTAGACATCAAATTGTTTTCTGAAAACTCCACCATATCCTCATTAAACATGTCCACTGCACCTGAGACCATTTTCAAGTCAAACAGCTGTAGGAATATGAAATTATGACAAACTGAAATCAAAATATGACCACAGTCACTGCTGTTTAAGCAGACATTCAAAAAAACATTTAAAAAAATTGCCACCATGTTCCTGCCCACTGATGCCAATTTTTCACTCTTGCACGCTGATAGAAACAATGAAACCCAGAAACAATTCATGGTTAATAACAGGCTCAGGAGATGGCATCCAGCCATCCTCACCAGCAAACAGAGCCTAATCTGTACATGTTTACAGTTCCATTCTTCATGGTACTGACACACAGTTTGGGTGATACCATTTAGTGCAATTACTACACTGGACCATTACCTCTTTATAATGTGAGGCCCTGCAGAGACGGCACACCTCTACTTCAACAGTTCCCCTTTCAGGCTTTGCCTGTACAGGTGTGTGATGGGAAACTGGAGCCTGTCTCCCAATCAATGCACGGTACACTGTCTGTCTCAGGGTTTTCTTTAAATTCACACTCCTCTGACCTGAATCCCTCAAAGAGGACAGCTGCAAAAGCCAGAGCAAAAAGTCCACAACTGCTGGAAGACTTTTGCATCTGTACAGTGGGGTCATCTGATCAGAAATGTGGGTGTTTGTGGATGAATTAACCATGATACCCATTGCTCTGTATTGTGACTGATGTGTGTGTTGAGGCTGTTATAGATGCATTTCACTGGAGACACAGAAGATGTTGCTTTGTCATTAATATTGACTACCTGGACAAATGGTCCTTGGGGTGTCCAACCACACCTCCCTGGTGAAGAGTCTGATAATAAAGGCATGACTGAAAACCATCTAAATGTGGAAACTTGTGAGCGATGTGAAAACAAACTGTGTCAGTCTCATCAGTGCTCAGCCACGGTGGGGAGTGGAGGATGCTCAGTCGTTGGTCACTGGAAATGTAAACTTCTCTTGCAGTTTGGTGGTTTGGATCAGCTGTTCTGGTGAGTTATTTCTCCAGAGTGGGCTGTGGTTCCTTTGTCTGTCCTTTATGGGGCTTCTTCATTTTCTGTTAAAGAAACACTGTATACACAGTTCAAACTGATGCTAGCTTCAAATAAGTATCCCTCCCTCATTTGACCTGTACGCCACCCAGAGGTGGGAAGTAACGAAGTACAAATATTCGTTACTGTACTTAAGTAGATTTTTCAGGTATCTGTACTTTACTTAAGTATTTATTTTTCTGAGTACTTTTTACTTTTACTCCCTACATTTTTACACAAGTATCTGTACTTTCTACTTCTTACATTTTCAAAACAGACTCGTTACTTTTTAACACGTCAGAGAGAAGTTTGCGTTTCCGGTCAGTGCGCCGTCAGTCATCAAGCGATCTGAGCCGGAGGAATATTAACATATAAGAGACAATCATACTGGCGTATCCTCCATCACCGGGGCTTATCGGGTACAAAGGGATTAAATACACAAACCCATGTAATTAATGTCTCATTTATAGCGCTATAATCAGGGGTCACAGCGGGCCGGACCGAGTCTGTAAGTTGCGCTGTGGCACATAAACAGCTTAGCTAGCGCTACTGAAGAGGAGCGAGCATGAAGGGAGTAACGTGTGGCAGGTAAATGCAACGTTTCTAAATGCTCAACAAATATCAGCAAACACACAAAGTGTGTGCAGTTTGTCACACAGTGTGTCTGCTAGCTAAAAGAAGAGCTGCTGTATTTCAGGGAGAGCAAAGAGAGAGAAGTTCACTCAGAGATGGAGAAAGAGGACAGGAGAGGAAGAAGAGAGGTTAGATTTAAAGGTAAGGACTGGAAAACAAACTGAAGTATGCTGACTGTGTAATTCAAAGATTGGATGAAAATACTGCAGTTTAGTACGTAATAAACAGGTTATCTTGTTGTACTGTATTTACAGTAAAGCTCTGTGTTGGACTGGAGCACAGTGTTTGTGTTCATGGTCAGAGTTACAGGTTACATCAGTGCAGCAGAGATGAGTTTGAATCAAAGCTGCTGATGCTGAGATTCATTCATTGAATCCAACATTTCTACAGCCTGTATGCTGTCAGTGTAGGGGATGGAGATCAGCTCAGAGAGCTGTGAAATACTGGGTTACATCTTTGTGAGTTCACTTCATCCACACAGAGCAGTAAACCTCAGAGCAGCAGCAGCAGGTCAGCTGATCACAGCCTGCACACCAACATCATTTACTGCAGCTACAATAGAAAGCTGTGATTCTTCTCCCCATGCAGAGCCACTACAGCTGATCTTAGGGTTCCTCCACCTTCTGAATCCCACTGTAACCCCTGAGTATCCTCATGTTGGTGTTTAGGTGGAGGCACAGTCACCTTCTACTATGGAGGACACAGAGAATAGAGCTGTGTTTAAATTCCCTTTAACAGTTTGTGATTCAAGCTGAGTGCATTCATTAGAATTAAAATTTAGATGGAATAACGTGTGTTCTCATGTATTATTTTATATATTACAATAATATATAAGGTTCAGTTAGCTTTACACAAAAATAGCAGGTAGAAACGTCCTCCAAAGAGCTACTTTTACTTTCTTACTTTGAGTAAATTTCAGAGCCTGTCCTTTTTTACTTTTACTTAAGTAAAGAAGTTGAACCAGTACTTCGACTTTTACCAAAGTATTTTTTAACACAAGTACTTGTACTTCTACTTAAGTACAGAATGTCAGTACTTTTGCCACCTCTGACGCCACCAGTCATGGCTCACAGTACTCCACATAGTGTTTTACAAGTGTCTGCCTCATGAATGTGTCACATGCATTATTTCTCTATTGTCACTAACCCATTGTTGCCAAAAGGTCATGAAGTCCTCCTAAGTCGTGGTGGCACACTTTGAAAATGAAAGAATACCTACTGTGGATAACAGAACAATATTGACCTTCTGCATCCCGTCCAGGTGGCTGTTCTCCACAGTCGAATTCAGTGGCCACTGTTGGTGTTTGGTGGTGAGGGGATGGCAGGCTTTTTGTTGTACCCTGATTCACTTAAAGTAAACAAATCAGTTATGGCTAATTATTACAGATGTTATTCCCAAACCTATTTCATACACCACATCTTTCTTCTTCTTGAAGTGGAACAGTCTCTCAGGGGAGGTAACACAGATTCCTCTGTTGATGTCTCCACCTCTCCATTAAGACCCGGGGCTGCTTTGAAATTGAATGAACATGACTGCTGAAGCAGTTGAGACGCATTCAGCAGCTCCCTCACTGGAGTTTACACAGATTGAAGAGTGGGTGCCCTTCCTGGCTAAACCTTCGCATTTAACTCAGCTCAGGACCGGCACCAAGAGTGCAGAGTTGTGACTTCCTGGGGACACAACTTACCCAAGGTAAAATGTAATGTGAAAATGCCAGACTAATGTCATGGTAATGTGTGGAAAGTGTAAGCAGTGAGTAGTTGGACAGACAGACCCACAACACAGCAGTGTCAAATTGTATAAACACGTTTACAACACCACAAATCACAACAAGAAAAAAACTAAAAGTTCCACCTTATTCTGAAGCCTAAGAGCAAGCTGTACACACATGCAGACTACGAACAGAAGTCCTGTTCTGAACCTTTGCTTCTTCGGCCCTCCTTGAAGGCATCATTTAGGCTTGCATGTTTTGTGAATCTCCCAACTGTGGGACCAATAAAGGCCACACACCCCAGGAAGTCACAGTCAAATTAACTGGAGTGATTGTCATACTTTTCTGTTAGTAGTACGTTGTGCATCAGAGAATTCCCTTAAAAGGGCAGTGTGTGTGTGTGTGTGTGTGTGTGTGTCCCTGTAAATGTTGACAAAGTCGTTGAGTCAGTGAGTCGTTTTCTGTGAAACTGGATTCTTTTTAGGTCCCACTGACTTTTCTCCATAATGCCTTGGGTCCTGTTGTCATCAGATGTTCTATATAAAAAGAATTATTATGGAAAATAGTATTTTGTGGTCTCCATAAGTATACGTCACTCGGCCGTTTTTCCTTGAAATTTTGGCAAATTTTGCAGAAGAGTTCTGGTAAGGGGGTAACAGTCCCTGTCTGCCAAGGTCACCTGAAACATAGAATACAATCACATATCAAATCCCTGTGAAGTATTCTGAACCTATCTGGAAGATAATCATTTGTTACAAGCAGGCAAATGACTAAAGGCCCTAAACAGCAGCATAGACCATCTCGCTGACACTAGGTTTACCCAAAGGAAACAAATTTACTAGAGCCCACTACATGAAACTGATTCCTGAGTGAATGCCATTTATTTATTCATTCATTACTTGTTTCCAAAATCTAACTAATTAATTTCAGCAGGGATTCATACAACAGCACAGCAGGTACAACGTGACAGCACAATGCCCTGAAGGGCAACAGTGGTGGTGCAAAAAAATAAACCAAACTGCATGAATGAAATTGTGAAAACATAAAAGGAAGTATTGAGAGAATCATTGTTGTTAATCACTGTCACATTGACAATAAGGACAGATTATATGGAAATACTTTAATACCAGAAAAGATATAAAGATGCAACATGCTGACCTGAACGAATGATATTCTGACCATCCTTAACCCGGAAGTAGGACATTCATATTTCACAATCATTTCAGATCTACGATCATTAGGCCAAGAATATGAAGCATTTTGGAGACTGACACCCTAAAGAAAAAGAGCAGTGTTAACTGACCCAACATCATACTTGTCCACAGTGCTGCTTGAAGCAAGTAGTAAGTGGTCAGTGTGGAGATGAATGTTCTGGAGCAGTATACATCGGCATCTCCTTCTGTGTCGAGGGGTGCTGAGATCATGACATCCATAAAGTGTTCCATGAAGGTGTCCTGTGAGAGGAAAATATAGGCAATGTTTGGCTCTAAATATAGTGAGAAACATTTCAAGTGATGTACACTATTATGCCAAGAAGAATATCACCCTTCCAACTGTAATTATCCTAAAAAGCCTGAGGACAATGTGTCATGACACGGCTGTGTGGCAGGCAGGAAGGAGGACCCCAATGCAGGATACGCTGGGCAGAGGTTTAGACTTAAAATCCACTTTATTTACAGAGCTGAACAAAAAGCCAGACTAGACAGAGCTAGAGGCAACAAAAGCAGCACAAAAATAAGCTTCACTAGATTTCTGGGAAACAGGGTAAACAAACAGGGAGCACACAGCAAGAAGACAAAGACGACAACACAACAACAGGCAGAGAAAACACAGGACTTAAATACACAGGAGGGCTAATGAGGGAGGTGGAAACAGGTGGGAACACAGGTGACGCTAATAACATTGACGAGACAAGGGGACGCAAAACTGAACATAATACACAAGGACCAGACGCCTATCAAAATAAAACAGGAAGTAAGACGAGGGAACAAAGACGCAGAATACTGGGAGAACACAAGGAACTAGAAATAAACGAAACCCCACAACCAAAAGAAACCCAGAACAGACAAAATTAAGCAAAAACAAAACACGGGGTCCACAGGACCCCCGACGTGACACATTGCAATATTCCTCAGGGGTAGCATAAACATAAAAATGAACTGTCACTGTCAAATCTTTGTTTGGATACATTTGTTGAGATCCCTGTCTGCAAAACAGTTTCTGCTGTAATGTATCAGATAAAAAATGAAATAAAAATGTGAAATTTCAACATACCTCATGGTCCTCAGGCTCAGTGCTGTGGTCATCAACTGCTCTGTCTCAGCCAAGCCTGGAGATCATGAAAATGCAGCTAAACATTGTGTGAGCTGCAGGGCCTTGAAAATAGCACAGTGGTACTCAGAAGTATTCTGTCAAATTCAGAAAGTGACCCTGCTGATGTCAGCAGCCCAAACATGTGCATAGCAGGCTCGTAGTGTTCAGGGGCACCGAGGAAAGAATGGAGTAAAATAACCATCATGAAAATGCTGGTGATGTGAAGACATTGAGGAGATTTTCTTTTGCCTCTACACAGAAAGAACATATTCTTAGTATATAATTTGTGTGTGAACCAAATGGCTGAATTACCTCCTCAGTATGAAGTCAAGTTCTCCAGAGTCCTGCTAATGACTTCTATATTTGACTCAGGTGTGTTGAAGCAGAGACACATCTAAAACCTGCAGGACACCGGCCCTCGAGGCTGGATTTGAGGATCCCTGGTGTGAACATTTGCAGAAGTTTGGGATTGGGGTATACATTGCATTATTACTGTGTGACATGTTATTATTATTGGGCATTTGGGCAGGATTGTATTATTATTATTATTATTTATATAGTGTCAGATACTCCCTCTGGACACCTTCATGGCCAAAAATGCATCATTGACTTCCATTGAAATCACAGTTTTGGATCTGATAGTTGCAGTATAAAACCATGCATTCTGTAATGTTAGCATTTCATTTAGAAGAAAAGTAACTGATGCTAGTAAACTGCCAGAAGCATCTTCTTTCTCTCCACAGGTGCCACTGATACAGCCAGGAGACTGGGTGCTGGTCAAGGTCATCAAACGGAAGTGCTGGTCAAACCCGAGGTGGGACGGTCCATATCAAGTTCTACTGACCACACCAACAGCAGTGAAGATCGCTGAAAGATCTACGTGGATTCATCTGAGTCACTGCAAGAAGGTGGAGCCACTTACTTCAGAGTAAAGGTGGAAGTCTGGTTACAAAGGGGGAAATTCCTTATAGTGGTTTTTTCGTCTCAACCCAGTGAAGACAACAACTGATCCCTACTCCTTTAGAATGGCGCCCTTCTGCAGCTTCATAATTATTTTCAGCGTGAGCACACTGCTAATTTTAGGAGGAACATCTTCATTAAATTACACCCAGTACCCACATGAATATGCAACCAATGAGTGGTGGCAGTTAATGAACGTCACAGCTCATGTTAATAATTGGACAAATTGTTATGTGTGTGCACATATGCCAGTGGCAGGACACAATACTGGTTTGAGGCCTTATAATGTTAGCTGGGAGCACTCATGGTGTCTCTATGGGTTGGCTACACATCCAGGGAGAAGAGCTAAATGGAGTGAAGCAAATTTTACCTCAATTCTTAACGTAAAGGGGATAAGTTCTCCCATTAATAGAAACTGTTCTATGTTAACAGATTTGCTCACTTGGCCCCAGTTAGCTAACCCCCTTCCTGAGGTACTGATGTTGACTCATTTGCCAGAGAAAGCTTTTCCAGCATGTGTTATAGCAAATGGAACCACCAAGGTGGGTAGATTACCAGCTACTCTCTGTAATGCTACCTATTCGTACTGTCCACCAACAGATGAGAGACAATGCCTGACCTGCCTCAAAAATATTGCTTGTTATAATAATCTAACTGTACGGAGGAAAGAATGTCAGTCTGACCTGGCCTACAGAATACAGATGGACACTGGAGAGCTGAGTCGGTGCTCACGAGTAGCACCAGGACCCAAGGGAACAAGAGTGTTAGCGGACTGGTATTTCATCTGTGGTCACAAAGCATACGTGTCCCTTCCCCCAGATTGGGGAGGCCTGTGTAGTGTTGCATATGTGTCAGATCATGTCTTTTTCATGCAGTACCAGGCCAGTCATCCACATCACAAGACGAAGCGACAGGTTGGAGAGTGGCTCACGAGCCATTCAGAAGTCCCAGAGGAGCTCCGGATTTGGGGAGTCGGAGCGAAGATTGCCCAGTCTATCTTTCCAGGAATTGGACTGGGATTTGTGCGTGACCAAGTGGAAATAAATCGCTATGTAATATTACGTCTGGTAAATACAACCATAGCTCTAGGACAAGGAACTTTAAAAGAGTTAAGTTCACTCAGAGCAATGGTGATGCAAAACAGGATAGTATTAGATCTTTTGACAGCGTCCCAGGGTGGCGTGTGTAAGATTATTGGTAAGACATGTTGTACTTACATCCCAGATGAAGATGATGCTGGTGGACCCATAAGGGAGGCACTCGACAGACTGACTGATTTACAGAAATATGTACAGCAGCACACTCAGGAAAGCCAGAGTGATTGGTTTTCCTGGCTAAATGCGGGAACTTGGTGGCAGGTATTGTTGAAATGCCTGACTCCTGTTTTGTGTGTGTTAGTGTTGATTTGTGTGTTTACAATGTGTATTCTGCCCTGCATCAGATCCATGATAACAAAGATTTTTACTGGTTATGTTGTGTCATATTTGCAGCTTCAGATGGTCGACCAAGACGCTGAAATGCCTGAGGATATTTTGTAAATATGTATATATTTGGCAATGAATGAAACCCACACTGAAAATGTGCAAGCAAGTGGTGTGGAAAAAAGATGCCAGTGAAGTTATGATAAACAGGGGGGAAATGTTGGAGTTATGGTATAAATTCCATTCTGTTTATTATAAATTATCATATCTTCTGTTTGTATATTTTCTATAAGTTGTTTTATGTGCATATGATACTGTTGTTTTTATGTTTGAAATGGGAACACGTGGTGGTATTTCTTACAAAGGAAGTTGTAGTTACCTGCAGGCTGCTCTCAGCCTGCAGAGAACACATATAGGATACGTGTCTCGTATACGCCATGTTACATGCGCACATGTCACAGTATGCTTACGACCATATATGGTAAGGAAAAAGCCAAGAATGTTGTTTATTACAAGCTGTAAACTGTGTTTGATGTAACCCACGTGATCTTATTGTGAAAATCCGAAAAAAAACGCTGCGCAGGAAGCAGTTCGCCGGGACAGATAACTTCCGCTCAGCTGAGAGCTGAGTTCAAGGAACGGATCTCTCCTCCTTGCGCAAGTTCAAAAGAGTTGTGTGTTTGTTCTCCGAGTTATTAAAATGATCTGAACCTATCAGTGTGTGTGTGTGTGTGTGTGTCAGTGTGATGTGTTGTAGTGTCAGCAGTCAGTATCTTTGTGTATCTGTAGTTGTGCTACAGACTTTGACCTTTAACCTCTCTGCTCTGTGTTGTTTCCTCTTTCAGAGCAGAAAACCATCACAGCTGATCCTGGACAGGACGTCACTCTGACATGTCGAGCTCCAAACAACAACATCAGAGCTGTAGAGTGGAGCAGAGCTCACTTGGAGGATAAAAATGTCCTTTTGTACCAGGATGGTCAGTTTGTTCCAGTCAACCAGCATCCATCTTTTAGGAACCGGGTGGATCTGCAGGACAGACAGATGAAGGATGGAGACGTGTCTGTGATTCTGAAGAATGTGACAATTTATGACACAGGAACATACAAATGTGCGGTCTTCATGGCAGAAACTCGCTCATGGGAGCTCAGCCTCATCTTTCTGAGAGTTCTTCCTCCAGGTGAGTGCTCAGAGCTGAGTGTGTCTGTGATCAGAGGTGAAGCTGCTTCCTGGTTGCTGATGTTTCTTTGTGTGTTGTGTGGATGACCTGCTGGATGTTGGAGGCAGACAGATGTTTAGCAGCTGTTGGCTTTTTGGCTGCTGGTCTAGAGTTCAGAGGTCATTGTTAGGGTTAGAGCAGAAACAAAGACATTTCTGAATCAGTGTCTTTGTCTCTGCTCTCTAACTCGTCTGCAAACATGTGTCAAACTCAGTGTTAAAGCCTACGGCTGGAGGAGGGGGGGGCTGAGGTTGGTGGTTGTGAGTCTGTCAAACTGAATCCTGTTGCTGCCATAGCTCATGGAAACGCAGCCAAACAGGCTTCATCTCTGACATAAAGAGGAAAATGTAGTACCAGCCCAGCATATATATTAATAATATTTAGCTAAGAATCACTTTTATATTGATGCTGTGTGTGTGTGTGTGTGGGGACGGGGGGGGGGGGGGGGGGGGGGGGGGGCTGCTGCTGCAGGAACTGAATGAAATTTGTAAGTTTTCAAAATAAAATCAGTTCTTTCAGAACGACGTTCTGATATTAAAACCTCTGAATGTTAAACACAGCTCCTTCATTCATAATGAGCTCCTTATTAATGTTACAGGCAGGTCCGAGTGCTGCTGAACTTTGACCTTTGACCCTCTGATGACAATTACATAAAAAGACACTGAGACACATTTAACCAACATATTTGTAGCAGAGCTGATTAGATTTGAAAGCTAACATCTTCCAGTGTCTGACTGTTAGCTTGCTTAGCATGTGGCTAACCCTGTATATGACTGCTGACCTGCTAACAGGTTAACTAACCAAATGTCAGTGATTCTGGTCATCCTCCTGCTCTCATTCAGCTCGGTGTTAAAATCCACTCGGCCTGTTTTGCTTGTTGGTCACAGACGACTTTTACAGACTTTCAGTTCCAGGAGAAAAAATCAAATTATCAGCCGTGAATTTACTGAAGTAACTAAATGTGAGCGATTCAGACTGAGCTCATGTGTTTGTGGTAACATCTACAACAGGAAACCATCACATATGTTTCTGATTTAAGACATTCAAACCTGTACGACACGTCTGTGATACTTCAGTTTGTAGTTTAGTTTTCATCAGCTGAAACCAAATCAGTGAGAGCACCTGCCACTGCACGAAAAGAGGCATATCTGTCCCCGTATACTGACGCGGGCGCACCTAGTTATCGTCAGCTTTCGTCAGCATACGGTGATGCGCATATTCGTTCGCCTGAGACGGATATGGTCGTTTACGTACCACTAGAATCAGCGGGGGGTAGAGGTACGGGGGGAGCCGGCCGGCGGGAGGTGTTAACGACTCCACTTTACATATGAATAGCAGCGCCTCAAGCCGAAGCAGCGGCAAGAGACCCACGTGGCTTCTCAGTCATTGGATGATAAAAATGACATCACAATTCAGCACTCACATGTGATTGGTTGGTAGATCTGTCCCCCCATTGGCCTTTATAAAGACAGGCCTGGGTAAGCCCCTCCCTAATAAATAATAACCCAGTAATAAAAATTATTTTTAATTATTATTTCTGTGATATACCTTGTATGTTATGTTGTATTCGTGCCATGCTAATAACCTCAACTAAAAGGAATTCAATTAAGAGAAACAAATTGTGAGGCACAAGTTTGAATATTTTTTTTTGTTTTATTTATAAAGCAATATGCACATACACACACACACATCATATAATCTATATATATAAAGAAAACAAAAACATTATGACATATAATGCTTTGCTACTTCTGGGCCATGTGGTGGTGGCTTTCTCTCAGAGCATGGTCCAGCATATGTAACAGAGTTAAAATAACCTATATTATGAATTTCTTCAAAATTGATGTACTTATTGCATGTGAATAGTTGGAGCCACCTGGTGGATAAATAATGCAACTGCAAGGTTCCTCATTGCTGCAGTGTACGTGCCTCAGCAAAGGAAAACGATCCCAAGCTGGAGGTGGGTGCGTGTGAGCAATGCTATAGTTATTTTTGTTTGTTTAATAGTGAAAACATTCTCTCAGCAGTAAATGTTAATATGTATTTCTATCGTAAGCACTGCTGACATGTAACCTGGAAGTTACAGGTGTTTTGGTTAACAAATAGTAACTTTATTCACGATCTGCATTTTTGTTAGCATGCTAAGCTAATACCAGTTAGCCAGTCAGCAGCTTTCAGGCTGCCCCTGGCTCTAAAGCTGTATAGCAGTACAAGACTGTGATTGTTCTGATTTCTGTTAACAGAGCTGAATGTTGCGGTTGCATGACCACACTGATGTCTGTGACTGTGTGCTGTGATTTTTGTACCAGGTAGGCTTTGTTTGTTTTATATGAGCAAAATTGTAAGATGTTGATTTGTTATTGTTAGCCTAAAGAAGTGAAAATAATGGCTCTTACTCTCAAGTACTGTATGAAAAATGAATGCCACTATACGATTACATGTTTGTTGTAATGTCTTTTGTTGAAAGCAAAAGCAAAGGAAAACGATCCCAAGCTGGAGAGCTGAATGTTGCGGTTGCATGACCACACTGATGTCTGTGACTGTGTGCTGTGATTTTTGTACCAGATTAAAGAGGGAGTGCTGAGTAAGAGCAAGTCCGGTATTGCTGTGCCATCCTTCTGCACCATAGACACCAGGAGAAATCTCCACCATAGAATCTCAGAAGCATTCACAACAGTTACACTGGTGCCGTGACTCCGTGATTCAAGATCCACTTGATGCGGATCGCGTTCCCGAGGTTGCTATTCCTAAAGATTCATGGTGGGATGTTGCCGGTCCTGGGCTCTTGCTTTCTGCTGAGGTACTGAACTGTCTCAGCTATCTTTTTTTGATTAGGTGGATCACTCTCTGAACTGGTTGTATTGCCGCCTGCAACTCTGAACATTTGTTGTGATTTGTTTTACACATATATATATATATTTTTTTTTTCTTCTCTCTTTTCTCTGTTTTATGGTACAATGGCTAGCAAATTACAGCTGAGTGATATATGTGATAATGTTCGTTCCTCTGTTGGGAGGGGTAGAGGTGTAACAGGTATTCATTTACTGTCGAATAGGTCAGTTGGGAGGGATGTGGGTGCTTCACCTGTGTTGCCTGGGAGAGACAGAAAAATGGGGTCAGGTGTGGTCCCGGACGGGTCTCCTGAGGGACAAATCTTGTGGGGGGGAGCTCATCACTCAACTCCCAGTGATGGGAATGACACATTACACCAGTTTAGTGACATTATCTGTCAACTGGGTTCACAGATAGGAGAGTCTATTGCAGCCAGAATTATATCTGGTGGGGCTGTTGGTGATACTAAACAAAATAGTGTTCATTCACATAACCAGCATTCTGAACCCAGTGGCAATGTGAATACACTCAGCGAAAACCCCCACATCAGTGTTACTGTGAGATCTGACAGGGAACCTGTTATTTTCAGGGGCGATAATACAGACAAATACACTGTGACTGAATGGGTTGATCTGATGAAATCATACATCAGGAAACAAGGCCTTGATACCTCATTACAGACAGAGGAGGTTATGGGGAGACTGATGGGGAAGGCAAGGGATGTGGTTAAGATTGGCTTGAGAAGTGACCCCTCACTTAACAATGCTCACAACCCAGATGTGATTTTCAACATACTGATAAGGTATTTCAGCAACACATCCTCATGCCTGCCCCTGCAAGACTTCTATTCAACCCTGCCCTCCCACAGAGAAAATCCTGTTGATTACTGGATACGCCTCAACAAGGCTGCTGATATGGCTGAGGAAGGTTTGGAGCGCCAGGGCAGACGCATGGAGGATGTTGGTGGTGAGATTGCTAAAATGTTTGTGAAGCACTGCCCTGATCCAGAGCTTGCGTCTGTGTTTAAGTACAAGCAGATACATGAGTGGACATGTAAAGAGATTCAGGAGAGAATAGATGAACACCGTCGTGAGAGGGGGTCTCCTGTGAGAGTGCGCTTGGTCGGGGCTCAAGCAGCAGCACTGGTCTGTGATGATACACAGGCTGAGCTTTTGGTTAGAGATGACAAGGAGTCTCCAGTGGCTGACTTGCCCCTCTCTCACGGAGTGGCGCCCTCTGTCTCACCCTCATCTCTCTTGTCTCAGACCCGGCAGCATTTTCTACCTCCACCCCGTCTGACAGGCCCCCCTCCCTTGTCTCGGGATGGAGAGCGGAACCTCACAACCTTGCCGCAGAATATTTGTCAGACCCCCCTCCCACATTACCAGCAGTCATCTGGGTTTCCTGTAGTGGGGGACCAGGTTCCTCCCAGTCAGCAGCCAAACAATAGTGCTGTGCTTGGTGAGATGATGTCAATGCTCAGGGAGCTGCTAAATAAAGTGAAGGTTGGAGATGGAAGTTCCACCTCCCGGCGTGGAGGTAGGCGTGTTCAAGACCGGAACCCTTTAATTCGTGGAGGGAGCTGTCAGGTCTGTAATGCTGGAGGCCACACTACGGAGTCTCACTGCCGCTTTGCCCGACTTTGTTTCACATGCTTCAAACCTGGTCACACGCGGCGCTCATGTCCTAATAGAGCCTCTACAGCTGACAATGCCCAGGAAAACTAGTCGACCTGTGCTTTGAGGGAGGCTGTACAGGTCATGATGGACACTCCCATATACATGACGCAGCAGAGCTGTATAACAGTGTAAGAGACTTGGACAAGTCTGAGACGGTTATTTTTCAGAACACGACAAGAATCAGAAGCAGTGACAGTCTGTTCTACACTCCTGTTACTGTTGGACGCAAGGCAAGCCTTGGCGCTATGTTGGATAGCGGTTCAATGGCCTGTTCATTGAGTGTAGGAGCACTACAGAGGCTTGCTGATGCTAATGCTGTTGATTTGAATAATGAGGAGGCACCCAATGTCATTTTTGTTGGCTGTGGCGGTGTACGTGTTAAGCCTAAATCAGTGGTAGAACTTGAGATGGAAGTCTATGGATGTCGTATCTCTGTTCCCACTTTTGTTGTGGATAATCAGCAAGATGACTTGATCATTGGCTCGAATGTCATTAGACATTTGGTCCGTCAGTTCAAGGCAGATGCAAGTTACTGGGAGGCTGTGTCAACATCTGGTTCAGGGCATCAGGAACTTGAACAGTTCCTGTCTCTCCTTGCTGGCCTGGATCGCTGGCCTGGTGATGAGGTGCCAGACAAAGTAGGCACAGTCAGATGCAACAGAGCTATCACCCTGCCAGCTAATAGTGAGTATCTGGTGTGGGGCAGACTACCTAAAAATGTTAGGATATCTCCTGGCTCTACTGTGATCACTGAGCCAACCTCTTCTCACTCCGCACCCAGAGGTATCATGATTGCTAGAGTGGTGACTCCTCTCTGGGGTGACAGGTGGGTTCCACTCAAGATCCTTAACATCACAGACAACCCTGTTGTTCTGCGGCGAAATGCCAAGCTTGCCGACGTCTACACCTGCCTTGCACTGGAGGATCTGGAATTTCCAGAGCTCGGGCAACAGACTACTTATGCTAAGCCCACTGGGACATCTGTTCCGACAGTGGATGCTGGCACTGTGCAGGAGAGGTTGGAACGTGTTGGCTTGGGGGACCTAGACCTCATGTCTTGTGATGTGTCATCAGACTGGCGTGAGAAGTTGGCTGACCTTGTAGTCACGTATGAAGATGTCTTTTCCCGCCATCACCTGGACTGTGGTGAGGCTAAGGACTTTGTGCATCGGATTCGACTGACTGATGAGAGACCATTTCGTCTCCCCTACAGACGCGTTCCACCTGCTGAATACCAAAAGCTCCGCCAAGTTCTTAATGAGATGGAGGAGAGAGAAATAATCAGGAAGTCAGCCAGTGAGTTTGCCTCGCCTCTTGTCCTTGTATGGAAGAAAAATGGTGAATTGCGGGTGTGCACTGATTTTCGCTGGCTCAACAGGCGGACACTGAAAGACGCTCACCCCCTGCCACATCAGGCTGACTGTTTGGCAGCCCTGGGTGGTAATGCGTTTTTCAGCACGATGGACTTGACATCTGGCTTCTATAATATGCCGTTACATGAGGAGGATCGCAAGTACTCTGCATTCACGACACCCATGGGTCTGTATGAGTACAACCGCCACCCACAGGGGCTGTGCAACAGTCCAGCCAGCTTCATGAGAATGATGACCTGTATTTTTGGCGACCAAAACTTTCTCAGCCTGTTGTGCTACCTCGATGATGTGCTGGTTTTTGCACCATCTGAACAGCTTGCTCTGGAGCGGCTGGAAATGGTTTTCTGCCGACTTCGCATGCACAACTTGAAATTAGCCCCCAAAAAGTGCTGGCTTCTCAGGAGATCCGTGAAATTCCTTGGGCACATCATTTCTGAATCTGGTGTGTCCACGGACCCTGCCAAAGTTGAGGCTGTCAGCAGCATGACAGTTAGAGACCTAATGGAGCCTGATGGGGCCACCCCATCACAGTCTCGTGTGAGGTCTTTTCTGGGGATGGTAAACTATTACCAGCATTTTGTGCCGAATTACTCCGCCATAGCAAGGCCCCTCTTTGACCTCCTGTCCGGCCAGAAACAGAGGCACAAGGGACGACCACGTGCAGGACATGCTGCTCAGTTTCGGAAGTTGTCACCCAGTGACTGGACAAGTGAACATCACCAGGCTTTTGAAGATTTGAAGGTAGCTTTGGTGTCCTCTGTGGTCTTGGCTCATCCTGACTTCAATCGACCCTTTGTCTTATCCACCGATGCGTCCATGGATGGACTGGGAGCAGTTCTTTCACAGGTTCAGGAAGGTGATTGTGTGGCTAGACCAGTAGCCTTTGCCAGCAAATCCCTCTCCCGTGCCCAAAGGAAGTATCCTGCTCATCGCCTTGAATTCCTTGCATTAAAATGGTCGGTGTGCGATAAGTTTAGCCACTGGCTCAAGGGACACATCTTTACTGTGTGGACAGATAATAACCCACTCACCCACATCATGACTAAACCTCGCCTGGACGCTTGTGAGCAGCGGTGGGTGGCGAAATTGGCATCCTATGTATTTGACATTAAGTACGTTCCCGGCTCTAAGAATGTTGTTGCAGATGCGCTGAGCCGTCGGCCATTTGTAAGATCCACTGTGGGCGAACGGCTGCTTTGCTGCCCCTACAGTGACCTCCTTGGAGAAGCTCTTCCCATCTCTGCTGGCTCGGTCCAGGGCGCTTTTAGGCAGTCAAACTCCAGTCAACATCTCTGCATCAGCCAGGCAGAGGAAGAGCCTTATGTGTCCATGGTTGCCAAGAATCAATCATTCACTAAAGAGGAGGTCTCTGCCATCTTTGAGACGCACACTCTTTGGGAGTCGAGTGCCAGGACTCGTGCGGCTGATGTTCTTCAACAGCTGCCGCAGTTGGTCCCACCCGCTACTGACCCCCAACCTGTGTTTTCTGAGGGTGAGCTCCGTCAGGAGCAGATGAGTGATCCTGTTCTCTCAAGAGTGTTGTATTTTGTGGAACGGGGTCGTCGACCTTCTAGGAGAGAGAAGTTTAAGGAGCATGTCATGGTCGTTAGGTTCCTTAAACACTGGGACAGACTGGCGATATGTAATGGTATCCTCTACAGAGTGTCCCGGGATCAGGTTTCTAAGAAGAAGAGGTACCAATTTGTGGTCCCTGACTCCCTCAAAGCCGAGGTTCTCCGAGGAATTCATGACAATGCTGGTCACCAAGGACAGTTTAGGAGCTTGTACCTGGCCCGCCAGCGATTCTTTTGGCCTCACATAGACCGGGATGTGAAGGATTACGTGCGGCACTGTCAACGGTGTGTTGTTGGCAAAGCAGCCGATCCTGAGGGAAGGGCACCTCTGGAGAGTATAAAGACTTCTGCACCTCTAGAAATTGTGTGCATTGATTTTTGGACTGCAGAGGATTCAAATAAAAAACCTGTTGATGTGCTGGTAGTGACAGACCACTTTACCAGATTGGCTCAGGCCTTCCCTTGCCGAGATCAGTCTGCTAAACAAGTTGCAAAGCAACTTTGGGACAAGTACTTTTGTATTTATGGCTTTCCTGAGAGGGTCCATTCAGACCAGGGGGCCTCATTTGAGAGTCAGCTGGTTGCTGAATTGCTGAGGGTCGCTGGTGTGAAGAAGTCTCGGACCACGCCATACCATCCAATGGGCAATGGTAGTGTGGAACGTTTTAACAGGACACTGGGCAACATGATTCGTGCCCTCCCTCCTGACGCTAAACGCGATTGGCCCCGGCGCCTCCAGACCTTGACATTCATGTATAACTGTACTGTCCACGAGACGACAGGTTACCCCCCTTTCTATCTCATGTATGGTAGAGTTCCACGTCTTCCAGTTGACGTCCTCTTCAAAAACATACTGAAGGATCCTGAGGTCAGCTGTTATGACAATTATATAGTTTCCCTGACAAAGGACCTTCAGGAGGCAATGGCTATTGCCCATGGACATGTTGACAAGGAACAGAGCCGGCAGGCTGAACTCTATAACCGGCGTGTAAAAGGGAACTTGATCACTACAGGTGATAGAGTCCTGGTCTCCAACAGACGTGAGAGGGGGAAACGCAAAACAGCAGACAGATGGGAGTCAACGGTATACACTGTTGTTAGCGTGAATCCCACCACTCACACTTATGTGATCAAGAATCCTATGACTGGACAGCAGAGAGTTGTGCACCGTAACCTGTTGATGCCTGTTAACTTTCTACCTGTGGATGTGAACAGTCTCCCGGATCACACTTACCACTCTTCTTCAGTGGGTGAATCTGATGATGTTGCTGATGTAGGTGGGTTGCTGTCTGTTGCAGGACAAGATAATACTGTGAACAGAACTCAGCACTGGGTTGACAGTCTGTCGACTGCATGCACAGACAGTTGTGAGGAGACCAGTCCTTCTGATGATGTTATGGGGATGGCAGATGAACCTGAGCACGTGAACGGTTCATGCCCTCAATCCCATGTGGCGAGCTCTGAGCTAGACCACTCAAAAACGCCTTCAGCTGTTACTCAGAGCGTGCGCACGAATATCAAACCTTTATTGAGCTCTTGTACTGGTGATGTACACCCAGTCAGGTCTCGTTTTGGACGCATTGTCAAGCCGGTTAACCGGTTGCTCCATGTTATGTCCAACCAAGGGGTTGTTAATGATGCTAGTCAGATCATTGGCAAAGTCTCAAAGTCAGTCCTTGAAGTTTTTCAATAAGGCGTTTATTTTTCAGTTTTAAGTTCACTTTGTTCATTGGTCTGTTTTGTTTTGTGGTTGTATCGCCATAACTGAGCTACAGTCTTGTTTAAAGGGACATGTCTTTACTGTAGGGCATGGTTTATGTGGGGTGTAGATGGCATCCTGCTTCCAGAAGCCGGTAGTGAGTTGGCGCCACTCTCTATTTGCTTCATCCCTTTGGGGATACTTTTCTAGTTGGTATGTCTATATAACCATGTCAAGTCACTTTCCTTTTGGGTTTTATTTTTTTTTTTTCTCTTGAGTTATGGTGAATACTGTGAGTTGTGCATCTTTAATTTTGAGCGAAATTCAGCGGGGGTGGATGTAACAGAGTTAAAATAACCTATATTATGAATTTCTTCAAAATTGATGTACTTATTGCATGTGAATAGTTGGAGCCACCTGGTGGATAAATAATGCAACTGCAAGGTTCCTCATTGCTGCAGTGTACGTGCCTCAGCAAAGGAAAACGATCCCAAGCTGGAGGTGGGTGCGTGTGAGCAATGCTATAGTTATTTTTGTTTGTTTAATAGTGAAAACATTCTCTCAGCAGTAAATGTTAATATGTATTTCTATCGTAAGCACTGCTGACATGTAACCTGGAAGTTACAGGTGTTTTGGTTAACAAATAGTAACTTTATTCACGATCTGCATTTTTGTTAGCATGCTAAGCTAATACCAGTTAGCCAGTCAGCAGCTTTCAGGCTGCCCCTGGCTCTAAAGCTGTATAGCAGTACAAGACTGTGATTGTTCTGATTTCTGTTAACAGAGCTGAATGTTGCGGTTGCATGACCACACTGATGTCTGTGACTGTGTGCTGTGATTTTTGTACCAGGTAGGCTTTGTTTGTTTTATATGAGCAAAATTGTAAGATGTTGATTTGTTATTGTTAGCCTAAAGAAGTGAAAATAATGGCTCTTACTCTCAAGTACTGTATGAAAAATGAATGCCACTATACGATTACATGTTTGTTGTAATGTCTTTTGTTGAAAGCAAAAGCAAAGGAAAACGATCCCAAGCTGGAGAGCTGAATGTTGCGGTTGCATGACCACACTGATGTCTGTGACTGTGTGCTGTGATTTTTGTACCAGATTAAAGAGGGAGTGCTGAGTAAGAGCAAGTCCGGTATTGCTGTGCCATCCTTCTGCACCATAGACACCAGGAGAAATCTCCACCATAGAATCTCAGAAGCATTCACAACAGTTACACATACAAACACTTATGGTGCACAGTGTTGTATTTAGGGTGAGCTTCTAGTCTGTCTGCAGTTTGGCTCAGAGGTCACTGAGCTCCTGGCTGGGGAAGCTTGGGGGTCTTAATCCAGCCCGACACGCCCTCTGAGACGCCATCCTCCTCATCCAACATGAGGTCAGTGGTTATGTGACAAAGTACCAACTCCTGCATCCTGTGAATAAAAGACAAATGAACAAGTACTTTGAAATAATTTAACACTGATAAAAGTACTTCAGTGATTTTGGTCATTAACCCTTGAGGCACCTTTAAACTGATTATACACTTTTTATCTTTTAGGTCCCAAAATGTTACAGCTGCTGAAACTATAAACATTCAATGTTAATTATTTTCACCTGCACTGCATCACCTTTTTATTAAAAAGGTGATGCAGTGCAGTGGTGGGCCGTCAGGGCCTGCAAGGCCTTCTCTGCTGGCCTAAAAAATATATGAATCACAGACTGATGTTAATTATATCCTGTCCATCAATACTTGTTAAATTATTCCAAATGGTTTGTACGGTTCCTTTCACAGCTTTTCCTGTGGTCGCGCTGTTTCCAGATGTGTATTTTCATATTAAAGCATTTAACCAATCACATTTCAGCCATCATTTGTTGCCAGGGTCAAAGAAATCTGCCTGGAGGCCTTCATAATCAGTTCTGCGGGCCCCGTAGTACAAAAATAAGTGTCGATCAAACAGTTTGATCAACCAATCAGATTATGAGTTGGCAACACCGAGGCCCTCTAGCAGGCGTACGGTAACGTCAGCATATTCATACACTTTGATTGGATAGTCTGTGTACTAGCCAGACCTAGCAAACTGCATCTGTAGCCAGCTGCACAAGCAAAAATATGGTTGTGTTGATTTTATAGCTGTTTTGTCAACCCACAATGGCTGAAGGAGAAGAAATGGATTTGGTTGCAGATTTATTGCCAAAGCCAAGACGGACTTTTCAAGAAAAGCTGGACATCATTAAGAAAGGTCGGGCAACTCCGAAGCTAGCAAGCCTGTCACAACCGGGAAAAGGATGTGTCCACCACTTTCAGTCCACTAATTACGAGCGGTACCACTGGCTCACAGGCCCCGAGGAACACTGCAAATTGTATTGCTGGGAGTGCTTGTTGTTTGCCACTGATCGACATGGTGTTTGGAGCCACACTGGGTTTGTAAATTTGACTTGCCTAACCGAGGCAGCAACGAGACACCAAAGCACTGCCGGACACTTACAAGCAAAACATTCGGGGACACCAGAGCGGATCAGCTGAGCGAGCAAGTGCGCAGGGAAGCAGAGCTCCACGACGTAAAGGTGAAGAATAATAGGGAAATCTTAAAGAGACTGTTAGATTGGCTTTTTTTGGGGGGGGGGGCAAGCAGGAACTTTCATTTCGGGGTCACAATGACTAAAATGTTTCTCTCTTAATAATAATTTTAGGAGGTTGTTATCAATGCATTTTTATATGTGTCGCAGCTGTAGCGGCAGTAAAAGGAGACGTGCACCTTGGGTTTGTTTCTTCGGTAAGTGCTTTTATTCTGGCTACATGAGCTCTCAATCTGCGATGCAACAGCTCTTTCTACTGCATTTCTGCATAAAAAGATGTTTTTATTGCCATAAAAAGGTTATTGAGGGTGGAGTGATTCAGGCGGATCACTACTGAAGGCCTAGGTGTGAAATGCACGGCCGCCACTGCTTTTTATAGACATTTTGGGTTGTTCAGAAGAAGCCAGATTTTATATAAAGTTAAAAAAAACAATAAGTAATATTTTCCAAAAATAAAACTGCATTTACAAGCTAACTACACAAATACAGCAGACCAACAAAACAATCCAATACGTCCTTCTTGCACGACACCAGGCAGAGTTTTTAATGGCTGCCGCCTTTTCCGGACCGTGAGGCTGACTGTAGCGGAAGCTGCGGCGAACCGTCTGTAGGTTTTTCAAGAAGCTGAAAAACATTTTTGTACATTGTAAATAAACACAGTGTACACACAGTGCATACATAAACAATATTCAGGCAAAAAAAGATACTTACACACAATTATATCACTGTCCACGTGTGGAAAAGGCTGCCTAAAAGGAACTGTCATGCTGGCCCTTTAAGGGGGGGGCGGAGCTTAGACCACCAGTGTGCAGCATGCAGACAAGGAATGGCAGAGAGGGGAGAGGAGCTGAACCAGAGTTTACAGTCTGAAGTTGGTGGAATTATTTGCTGTTTAGAGTTTGCTAGCCACCCCAGTTTGAGTTGTGTGCGTGAAAATACAAGTAAGTGATGTTAACAGTAAATGACCTAGTTTATTTATCAAAATATACATGTTTCACCCTTAATTGATATCATGCTCTGTTCGCATGCACATTTTAGTAAGTGCTACCTACGTGAGTTCCGTGTGTTGTACCTTTGTAAACCTAGTGTATTGAGAAACATTAATGTTGCAGTCATGAAGAGTGTCATTGTGATAGTATTTCAGTTATTTTGGCATTATTTAGACACGTTGTCACATTATTTGTTATCTGTTTTAGAACCACACATCCAGTTCCTGTACCGTAAAGAATAAGCAGTAAATTCACGTTACTGAACCCACGGGAGTGCGACTCTACTCTTTTCTGGAGTTCTAACCGGACTCACCACAGTGATCCAACCCCTCCAACCAGCCCAAGATAAAACCTATTTTACAGTGGTCCTTCGAGCCGGATAAGCGGATTGCTGTTTAAGGATGCAAAACCCAGAGTCAACAGCAATGGACACGCCACCCAGACGGCGAATGTCAGTGCCTTCCTACCTGTCAGATTACGACCTAAGTGGACCGGGAGCTCAGAGTAAATTCCGGACAGCAGCTACAGCTACAGGGGGAGTATCAGGGGAGCATAGGGCATCAGCGCGTCCACCCACCAGATCTCCATCACCACCGATTAGCCAGAGCTTTGACCCAATGAACTTGAGGGATGGTGAGGAGCAAGAACAGGAGCTTAGCCAATCTATGGAGCAAGCCAGCGGGGAGCAGCAGACCGACCAAGTTCCAGGGGTTAGGGCTGCTCTCGAAGAGATGCGCCAAGAAAACGCTGAGCTCCGTAAACAGTTCCAGAGCCTGATGGTTGCTTTACAGTCACCACCAGCAGCCTACCAGCCTCTATTTCCACCTCTTCCACCTCAAAGTGTATACAGTGGCGGTTATGGACACTACCAACTCCCAACTGATACGCCAACGTACCAGCAGCAACAATATCCAACACTCCGCTCCCAAGGAAGTCTGCCACAAGATTCCGCGAAATTCAGAGTTTCCCAACCGTCGAGAGATCTGCACTATAACCCGTATTATGCAGCCACACCACAGCAGACTGCACCTCCTCATGCAAGCAGAGATTCTTCATTTCTCCAAGCACCCTGCTTTAATGAGCCACAGAGAGAGACCACATACCGGGGACCGAAGCCCACCATCCCCTCCTTTACAGCGCCAGACCCCAGAGAGTTTGCCCGCATGAAGATTGCCTTAGAGAATCTATTACCGGCAGATGCCACTGAAAGATACAAGTATCAGATCCTCACAGATCATCTCAAATGCGAAGAAGCTTCACTTGTAGCAGACTCCTATTGCAACTCAAGGCAACCTTATACAGATACAATGACAGCTCTCACCAAGATGTTTGGGCAGCCCCACAAGCTTGCCGTGCAACGGATCGCAGAGTTAATGGATGGTCCAAGTATACGCAGCGGTGACACCAAGAGCTTTCGTCTGTTTGCCCTCAATGTGCGGTCATTGGTAGGCATGTTAGACCAACTGGGACAAAGAGGCCATGTAGAGTTAATCTGCGGCTCTCATGTCTCAAGGCTCTTAAGTAAACTCCCCTATGACCTCAAAACCAGCTTTAAGAGGTTCATCCACCCCCTGAGAGTGGCCATCCCCACCCTCGTAGACTTTGCGGATTGGCTAGAATACGAGC
This sequence comes from Archocentrus centrarchus, assembly GCF_007364275.1. Classification (NCBI taxonomy): domain Eukaryota; kingdom Metazoa; phylum Chordata; class Actinopteri; order Cichliformes; family Cichlidae; genus Archocentrus; species Archocentrus centrarchus. The sequence goes on along the minus strand of NW_022060261.1, from coordinate 3,223,280 downwards.
TAGAAGTTCAGGAAGACAGCATGAAGCTCCCCAATAGAGACGAGACATTTAACAAGAAGTCTGATACCAAGCGCACTCCTAAGCCCCCAAGTAAGACTGCTACTATCCTCCTGGGCACGGAGAAGGTTTTAGGATCCAGCAGTGCAGCATCACCATCTGCATCTGAGCATCCTCCCAACACAGCAAAGAGAGCAGAGAAGGTAACGTCCTACTGTCCGTATTGTGACAATGACAAGCACTTTCTGAACAACTGTTCCAACTTTAAGAACCTGAGCAAGGAACAGAAGGTGACATGGATTAAAGCCAATAATAAGTGTTGGCGTTGTGGACGTAATCACCAAGCTGCAAAGTGTACACTTAAAGCTCCCTGCAAGATCTGTGGCAGAAGACATCTGCTAGTGCTGCACGAGGTGAATGAAAGGGTAGAGGAGGAACAAGCATCAGCTCCACCTTCAACAGAAAGCTGCATCATTAACACTGCCAACAAAGTCATGTACGTCAATCGTCCAGTCTACAACTGCAAGGTGCTCCTGAAGATCAGTAAAGTACGCCTGAGGAATGGTGACAAGTCACTCGAGACGTATGCTGTCCTAGACGATGGTTCGGAATGAACAATACTGCTCAAGTCAGCTGCCAAACAGTTGGGCCTTACAGGATGTAAAGAGGTATTAGCTCTCCGTACAGTCAGACAAGAAGTGGAGCAGCTCCACGGGGCGGCTGTGTCTTTCACGATTTCTCCAGCAGCCAATCCTAACAAGGTGTACACCATCCAGAATGCCTTTACAGCCGAGCAACTGAGTTTAGCAGAGCATTCCCATCCAGTTGGCTCACTCCAGCAGAAGTATAAACATCTCGCAGGATTGCCCCTCCCTCCTCTAAACAGAGTCCGTCGCATTTTACTGATTGGTGCCGACTATACGCACCTCATTACACCCATAGAGCCAGTCAGACTAGGACCACCTGGTGGGCCAGCAGCTGTGAAAACGCTTCTTGGATGGACGCTACAGGGACCAGCTCAGGCTATTGAGTCCATCACTAATGTAAGTCACTGTCTCTTCACATCTGCACCATCACCCACAGAGCTGTTCTCATGTGTGGAGAAGTTATGGCAGATGGATGTCCTCCCTTACCGCAGCAAGAAGTTGGCCACTAGGTCACGGCAAGACCAAGACGCCATCAGGCTCCTGCAAGAACAGACCATGAGAGTCAATGTCAGTGGCATTGAGGGTTATGCCACACCCCTTCTTCGAATCAAGAACATGCCCCTCTTGAAAGCCACTCCAGAAGTAGTGTTGCCTCTCCTGAGAGGCACAGAGAAGCGCCTAGCCAAATCACCCGAACAAGCGGTTGCCTATCAGAAGGAGATTGAGAAGCTCGTAGAAGCTGGCTATGTAGTGAAACTGGTGGAGCACCAATGGAAGACCAGCACCGAAGCTTGGTACATACCCCACCATATGGTTCAACATAATGGGAAGAACCGAATACTGTACAACTGCTCATTCCAATACCAAGGCTACAACCTGAACCAACTCCTTCTACCAGGTCCCACCCTCGGCCCTGCCTTGCTGGCGGTGCTGCTGTGCTTCAGGGAGCATGCCGTAGCCTTCAGCAGTGACATCCGTGGCATGTTCCACCAAGTGAGGCTCCTACCTGCAGACCGCCCCCTGTTGCGGTTTGTATGGCGGGACATGAGACGAGACAAACCACCTGATGTCTACGAGTGGCAGGTACTTCCCTTTGGAACTACCTGCAGCCCTTGTTGTGCAACGTTCGCATTGCAGAAGCACATCATGGACCACAGCAAACCAGGAGAAGATGTGCATGTTGCCATTAACAAGTCCTTCTATGTGGACAACTGCTTACAGAGTCTCACATGTCCAGCAGCCGCCAGGGCACTTGTTGACAAACTGCGCCACCTTCTGGCTGATGGGGGATTTGAGCTGAGGCAGTGGGCAAGTAACAACCCAGATGTCATCCACCATATCCCTCCAGACCTCAGGTCATCCAGCTGCGAGTTGTGGCTCAGTCAAGGTCAGTCCGACATCCAAGAGCCAGCCCTCGGACTACACTGGAATTGTAAGTCTGACACCCTCACCTACAAACACAGACACATTGATTGCTCAGTGGCAACCATAAGGAACATCTACAGAGTTTTAGCCAGCCAGTATGACCCTCTTGGCTACATAGTGCCTTATACCACCCGAGCCAAGGTTATTGTGCGCCACCTGTGGGAGAAAAAGAGGGATTGGGATGACCCGCAGCTCCCTGAAGAGCTGCTGCAGAAGTGGCATGCATGGGAAGCAGAGTTGGCGCAGCTGCACAAGATAACACTGCCTAGGTGCTACACCAGTCCCAGCCTGGACCAACCCAACTGTAAGAGAGATATCCATGTATTCTGTGATGCCTCCGAACAGGCATATGGATCAGTGGCCTATCTGAGGACAGAGAGTCCAGAGGGAGAAGCTGAAGTCGCCTTCCTTGCAGCCCGGTCTCGTGTTGCCCCAAAGAAGCAACAATCTGTTCCTCGGTTAGAGTTGTGTGCTGCTCTAACAGGTGCTCAGCTCTACAAGTTCATCAGCACCGAGTTGACCCTTTCCATACGCAGCTGTATCTTATGGTCTGACTCAGCCACAGTCCTAACCTGGTTAGGTTCAGATTCCTGCAGATACAAGGTCTTCGTGGGCACTCGTGTGGCGGAAATACAAGAGCTAACGGAAGCTGCTACATGGAGATATGTGCCCTCACGAGATAACCCAGCAGATGACATCACTCGCGGCCTCACTATCCAAGACATCACCAAAGGCAGTAGATGGACAGATGGACCTGAATTCCTGAAACTGGCTCCAAGTGACTGGCCTGATCTACCACCCCCACTCCAGAGTGATCCTGATGGTGAGCTGAAACGACAGGTTGTTTGTCTAACTGTGTCCAGCTCTGGTGTTCCGGATCCACACCAATACCAGACTTGGGACAGCTTCTTAGAGGCCACTGCACATCAGCTTCACAGGGCGGCTGACCACAACCACCCTCTTACTGCTGATTCTTACGCTGCTGCTGAGCTAGAAGCTCTACAACACGCCCAAAGAGAGTCATTCCCAGAGGAAATCACCCAGTTAAAGGCCAAATCCAGTCGCCTTCTTCTACTTGCACCTGAGTTTGATGAGAGAACAGGGCTCATCAGAGTAGGAGGCCGTTTACGCCGCAATCCCGACCTGGCTGTAGATGAAGACCACCCCATTGTTCTGGACCCCCGACACGCACTGACCCAACTCATTATACAGGATCATGATGGGAAGCTCCAGCATCCCGGGCCAGAAAGGGTGTTTGCTGAGATCAGGAGAAGATACTGGGTGTTACGTGGCCGTGAAGCAGTACGCCGCCATCAAAGATCCTGTGTTGAGTGCAAGAGGTGGAAAGGTCACCCCAATCCACCCAGGATGGCAGACCTCCCTCCAGCCAGACTGCGCCTGTTCAAGCCGGCATTCTATTCCACAGGTGTGGATTGCTTTGGGCCGTATACCATCAGAATCCGACGCAGTAATGAGAAAAGGTGGGGGATATTGTTTAAATGCTTAACCACCAGGGCAGTCCGCCTTGACTTGATCCCCATTATGGACACAGATGCATTTTTAATGGCTCTGAGACGCTTTATAGCCAGGAGTGGCAAACCCAAAGAAATTCTCTGTGACCAGGGGACAAACTTCCGAGGAGGAGAACGTGAGCTGCAGGAGGCATTTCAACAACTTCACCCTAACCTCAAAGAGCAACTAGCTTGCCAACAAATCAAGTTTGCCTTCAATCCTCCTGGGTCCCCACACTTCGGAGGTTGCTGGGAGCGGGAAATCCGCTCGCTAAAGACTGCTCTTCAAGTCATCATTGGAGCCCAAACCATCACTGAGGAGGTGTTTCGCACAGTTCTGATTGAAATTGAGGGGATACTCAATTCAAAACCCCTGGGCTACACTTCATCTGAGGTAGCAGATCCTGACCCTGTTACCCCCAACTATCTCCTCATGGGGCGGCGGGATGCCTCGTTGCCGCAAGTCATCTATGATGGCCCAGATATTCTTGGGCGGCGAAGATGGAGACACAGCCAAATTCTAGCTGACCATTTCTGGCGAACTTTCCTGAGGCATTACCTGCCAGGACTCCAAGCCTGCCAGAAGTGGCAGACAGAATCAGCCAATCTACAAATAGGAGATGTTGTCATGATAGTGGACAACCAGCTCCCGCGGGCCCTTTGGCCTGTGGGGAAAGTCTCCCAAGTTTTTTCTGGATCAGACACCCGGATCAGATCAGCTGAAGTGACTGTAAAGGGAAGAACCTACGTGCGACCCGTGGCGCGACTTGTCAGCCTACCCACCTTGCCAAAGGATGATTGATCGCCCTCCCCTTTACTCAGCCTTTTCTTGGTTGTTCGTATTCACAGGCGAATACGGGGGCGGCTGTGGAAAAGGCTGCCTAAAAGGAACTGTCATGCTGGCCCTTTAAGGGGGGCGGAGCTTAGACCACCAGTGTGCAGCATGCAGACAAGGAATGGCAGAGAGGGAAGAGGAGCTGAACCAGAGTTTACAGTCTGAAGTTGGTGGAATTATTTGCTGTTTAGAGTTTGCTAGCCACCCCAGTTTGAGTTGTGTGCGTGAAAATACAAGTAAGTGATGTTAACAGTAAATGACCTAGTTTATTTATCAAAATATACATGTTTCACCCTTAATTGATGTCATGCTCTGTTCGCATGCACATTTTAGTAAGTGCTACCTACGTGAGTTCCGTGTGTTGTACCTTTGTAAACCCAGTGTATTGAGAAACATTAATGTTGCAGTCATGAAGAGTGTCATTGTGATAGTATTTCAGTTATTTTGGCATTATTTAGACACTGTTGTCACATTATTTGTCACATTATTTACATTTTTCCCATGAAGGTTTTGCTGATATCTCTTATGTACATCCATGTATAGCAAAATAAAAGTTTATACTAGGGGTGGGACTTTAACGCGTTAATTTCGATTAATTAATTACGGGGAAATTAACGCGTTAAAAATTTTAACGCATTTTAATCGCACTTTGCACCGTGGAACGTTTCTCATTGCACGAGTTTCAGGCATACAGATTATATCGACGCACAATGTCCAAATTAGGGGCCGCATCCTGCGAAGGACCCGGCCCACGTCTTTCGCAGCCAGGAACACCACAAAGGCCGGAAGTGAGCAGCTAGCCTTCATATCAGCGTCACCTGCCCTCACCTCTGCGTAGCTCATGTCGCCTAGCAACCGTGAGTGTGAAGCACAGCTGTGTAAAAGCAGCTGGTTAAACAGAGAACGAACTTTTTCTCCTTTTTGTGGTTTAATTTTAAGTCTTTAATTCAAAATAAGCTGTTAAAACAAGCATGACACATTTCAACATCAAGGAATACAGCTGAGAGAATGATTAATTTCCAACTATAACAAGTGAGACATTAATGTAGAATAAAACTATCCAGTTATGATGCTTAACTTTAATTTCAGGAGTTTGCTTATCACAGGAGCACTTCCACCCTTCATTGGTCTGTGTAGCAGACTGGTGGGAAAATGAACAATATTTTGAAGTTTAAGCTTATGTATATTGATTCATTCATCAACTAAACTTAAATTAATATTTCTCATGTCAATTATTGAAATGCGATTAAAATGCGATTAATTTCGATTAATTAATTACAAAGCTTGTAATTAATTCGATTAATTTTTTTAATCGAGTCCCACCCCTAGTTTATACATTTTTGTATTCCATCTGCCTTGGTAGTCTTTAATGTCATTAATGCATGTGAACATTCACTGAACGTTTATAGCAGCGTTCATGGGATGTTGTCTGAATGTTCAATGCTAGCTGGGAAGCCACTGCACAGGAGAGGATGATGGTGTGACAGACTTTTAGTTACAGTTAATTAGACTGAAAACTGAGTTTGCTTTTCAATGAAAATAATGCTTGTGGTGTCACCAACATCAAGTTATAGCCTTTGTTTATCTCCCTCAGTCCACTAAAGTTCAGGGTTCACAAAAAACTCCATGACAAAGGCTCACAGACAGAAGCTCACAGACAGAAGCTCACAGACAGAAGCTCACAGCCTTATTGGAAAAAGGGACAAAAGCTGAAAACTTCCAAAAATATATTTCCAACTAGATAATTCAAATTTATAAATTAGAATGATTTCTTGTGAGTTTAGTCTTGTTTGAATGTTTCGCTGTAGAAATAAAAATATGTTGGTTACAACTTGGGAGGGGTAGACCACTGGTGAGTACTGGTGACCACTGGTGAGTACTTGATTTGCATTTGTATGACCCACAGAAACCTCCTTTACATATGAGAGCCTGCCCTAGACCTGAGGAGAGGGGGGAGCTGAGGGAGCACTGACACAGAGAGTCCACGGCAGTTTCCTACAGTTTACTGTTCTGACCAAAGCTTCCTGCTGAGAGCCCTAAAGCTCAAGGCGCGCGGCAATATTACATACAAGAAACTGTCGAAAACCCACTTTTCATGCAGTGTGCATGGTTACACTTCAATACTGAAACAGTGATTTCATTATGTTAAACATTAAGTTTGGAACAGACCTTAAACTTTGAAACAAACCTCAGTGTTCTCTGATCCTCGCTCTGATTGGCTGCTGTAGAAGTGAACAGCTGTACTTTGACCTTTAACCTCTCTGCTCTGTGTTGTTTCCTCTTTCAGAGCAGAAAACCATCTCAGCTGATCCTGGACAGAACGTCACTCTGACATGTCGAGCTCCAAACAACAACATCATAGTTGTAAAGTGGAGCAGAGCTGATCTGAAGCCAGAAGATGTTCTTTTGTATCAGGATGGTCACTTTGTTCCAGATAACCAGCATCCATCCTTCAAGAACCGGGTGGATCTGCAGGACAGACAGATGAAGGATGGAGACGTGTCTGTGATCCTGAAGGACGTGACGATTTATGACACAGGAACATACAAGTGTCGTGTCTTTATGGCTGAAACTCGTTTATGGGAGCTCACCACCATCACCCTGAGAGTTGTTGCTCCTCCAGGTGAGTGAGCAGAGTTCAGTGTGTCTGTGATCAGAGGTGAAGCTGCTTCCTGGTTGTTGATGTTTGTTTCTAAAGATGTTGTTGATGAGACTTTGTAGAAAGCAGCTGGTCTGAGTGATGTGATCAGAGTGCAGTAGATAATGTCTGACAGCAGTTTGAAGAGGAAATGGATTCTGTTCTGTTCTTCACTCATCACCTACCTGACAGCTGACACCTCACACCTGTTTCTACCTGCAGGTCCAACAGGAGGAACCACAGAGGATGAAGAGGAGGAGGATGGAGTTGTTGGACTGAAAGTTGGGTCATCACTTTCTGCTCTGCTTCTTGTTGCTGTTAGTTTAAACAACAACAGAGTTCATATCAGCCTCCTGCTGCTGTTCCAGGTGTTTTTGAACAGCTGATCTGAGGTCAGTCAGGTCTGAGCTTTAGATTTCAAACATCTCCTAATAAATGTGAAAAGTTCAGATGGTTAATGTCACTAAGATGATGTTCAGAGACGTGTTTGAGGCATGTGTTAGAGAGCAGATTCATTCGCAGCACTGAGACTCTTTGTGAGATCAAACTTTCTGTGTTGAGCTGCTCAAACTGGACCTCAGATCAGCTGTTACCATGGCTACAGACACTAACACACTGTGTGCTGATCTGAGTGTGGATGAAGGTGTGTGCGTTATTGGTCTGTGTGATAGTGATCAGGATCCTGAGATCAGCTAAATTGACTGATGTGCTACAGTGTTACAGTATTACACTGTAACAGTGTAACATTGATCTGAAGCCAAACACAGTCTGAGCACAGCTGACTTATTCCAGACGTTCTCATCATGAGTTTGTTCAGTGCTGATAGTTTTAATGTATCAGTGCTGATTATGATTAATAAATGTTTTCTGTTATGATTGTTTTTGTGGTCTGAAATGAAAAGCTTGAACCTTTGACCTCTGATTAAAGTGTGTCGGTCTGTGGACGTTTGCTGCTGTGATGAGTGGAACAGTATGAGTGGTCAGTATGTGCGCTGTGTGCTTACATTTGCTTACATTTTATTTCTACAGCACAGAATCACAACAAGCAGGTTTTAATTTTAATATTGAGAGGTCACTTAAGGTCATCAGGGTCACTTCGAGGTCAAAGCTTTTAGCAGGGATGATTTTCATGTTATTAAATCTGAACCAATAAACAGATGATGAAGCATCATCACAGGCTGAGATCCATCAAGCTTCATTTTCTTCTTTCAGAGGACAAACTTTAACTGTTTACTCGAGACCTTCACTCACTTTACATTCTGATTGATCATCAGATCAAACATGAAGATGATGTATTGATGCAGGAGGAGACCAGTTATCAGACATTATTAATCCTCAGATAGAAATTCACAAAACTCATCATTAAAATGTTTTCTCCTCCTTCCAGTTGTGTGTGTTCGTGTGCGTGCGTGTGTGTGTGTGTGTGTGTGTTTGTGTGTGTATGTGTGTGTGTGTGTGTGTGTGTTTGTGTGCGTGTGCACGTGTGCATGTGCGTGTGTGTGTGGGTGTGTAAAGATCAGAAAGATCCAGCAGGTGGCAGCAGAGGAGCTTCATTCTGCCCAGCAACCCACAGCTGTTTTCATCTGACCTTTGACCTTCAACATAACAGGAGAGGAAACAGAAATTAAATATGAAAAATATGAAGTTTACAGGAGAAACAAACCTCTGAGAGGCAGAAGAAGAAATCTGTAAATGAATGACTTTAATTATTGATGTTAAAGTTCATCAGTGAACTAAAGTGTCATAAATCTTCCAGAATAATCGAGTGCATTCAAACATTAATGTGACCTTTAGGGTCAGCTGCTCTCAGACTGTTTGTACTGATGTGTGACAGCAGGACGCTCTGACCCCTCACAGGAACTGGGTCAGAGGTCACATTTGTCCTCCATCTTGTCTGCAAGTGAAAGTGAAACTGCTGAGCTCAGCCTCCATCTTGTGTCTGATTACAGAGAGCTGTGTGCAGACTGACAGATACACTTTAGGAGAGTCCCGCCTCTAAACCAGTGACCTCCATCCTTTGCTTCATTCCAGGCTGACAGCAGTGAGACTGAACACCAAACACTGAAAATGATGAAAGAACAGGATCAAATAGAAAGTCTCCATTTCTGGGAATTAAGGGGGCGAATCAGTGCTTCCATATCCATGTGCTGGATAATTTGGGATCAGACCTGAGATCATTCTCCTCAGTCTGTCCTCTGCTCGGCCTGAATGAAGGCCAGAGGCCCAAATATGAGACCATGATGAAGATTTATAAACAGATTCATACAGAACAACCACACTGGCACAAAATGGCAGCACATGGATGCTAACAATAACAGAGCAGTGGATAGGACGCTGCAGCCCACCCGGCACCACCTGCACAGGTAGACACTGAGCCTCTGACCCATCTTAAGAGGAGAAGAGGAGGGCTTCAACAGGTTTGATGTGAAATGATTTGATTGGCTCATTTTTGATCGGGGTGGGGTTTACCTTACTCTTTACTCTTTACCTTTACTCTTACATCTGAACTTTTTGGATGCATGTTGTTACTTCTTCACACACACTTAAAAACCAGAACCCCCCCCCAACGGTTGTCTGATAGCACCGGCCTGTGAAATTTTCTTGGCTAGAAGCCTGTTTTCACTTTCATCAAAATGAAAGAGAAAGTGATGCGTTTCCTGAAAATCTTTATTTAAAGCCATAAAAAGCACAGCTAATACTACCCAGTCAAAGTACTAATGTTAATGTGTGACCCACTTCAGCATGAAGCATTAATTTATGTCAGTGTAATGAGTAATATCACAAACCAGCCACCTCCTGTTACCAGTGTTAATTCACATTTTAGATAAATTAATGCATTTGTATAAAAATGTAACTATGGAAACTTCTGAGTAATTTCAAACTGAATTTCTGTTATTACTGCGGCCCTCCTACTTACCTTCACAGCCCACCAGGGGGCCGCGGCCCACACTTTGGGAACCACAGCCTTCCAATATAAAGTGGCTGGAGATGTCTGCTGTGGTGATTCAGGCCTTTCTAAGTCAAACTGAGCTGATGTGGATGAAATCATTGGAGTCATAGCTGCACTCCTCAAACACTCCTCCATCCTGTCTGCAGGTCAAAGTGAAACTGCTGAGCTCAGCTGCCATCTTGTGTCTCCATGAAGGGAGAGACTGATCCCAGGTCAGATAAGAGCTGCAGCAGCAGGTCAGCAGGTCAGCAGTGAGTAACAGTGGACAAACAAGTTACACATATGCTTTTATGCTGTAAACAAAGATAATATCATCATCATTAATGAAGGATGTTATGAAGTTAACCTTTAACCTCAGGCAGCGTGTTCAGGGTGAAGGTCACATTGATCCTCATATCTGGTGTCTCCAAATGTAAATCTCAGCAGAAGAGCTGAAGGCACAAACTCACCAGGAGACTCTATCAGAAAGCTAACCTGCTGTAGCCGCTGTTTCAGCTGCTGTAGCATTTACCTGCTGCTCTCAGTGACTGCTGTGTTTCCTCCTTCTACTCAAACAGCTCAGAGTGGATGTTCTGTGATTGGTGGGACTACAGAGTGCAGATGATTGGCTCCAGCCTGAGGACCACACACTGAAGCTGCAGAGGATCATTTCCCTCCCTGTCAGCCAACCATACACATCAGTAACTCAGTGAAACATTTGAAGCAACTGAATTGCATCGAGGTTTCTAAACAACCTGACACCCAGAGGCCATCATCACAACTTCAGCAGTTTGTAGAGAGATCAGTGTTCACCATCTGGTTCAGGCATTAGCGCCATAACAGGCACCAACCACCTTGCAGCTCTGAGCAGCAGCCTCAACAATGGAGGTGAGGAACACGGTCTATTCAGACTCAGTGTCCTCAGCCTCTCTCAGAATGCTGTCAAGGTTCTGCCACAGATGTGAGTTAAAGATCTGAACTGGGGCCAGTTGTTCCCAGCAGGTCTGTCCAGCATCCTCCCACCACCTGATCCAAGGAATCGAGGATCAAGGGTGCCAGAAATGAAATGAAAAAGGGAAACAGAGAGAAACAAGCAGAGTGGGAGGGGTCATTATATTTTAACACAGTCATTCACTCTGCACAGTAATGTAATGTAATGTAAAGCTTTATTTATATAGCACCTCTCAAAACAGATGTTACGAAGTGCTTCACAACAGGACAAAGAATAATAAAAACAAATTAAAAACAAATTAAACAAATGCCAAGCTAAATAGATTTGTTTTTAAAAGACCTTTAAAATGCATCAGTGAGTCCGCCGCTCTAAGATGGACAGGGAGAGAGTTCCAGAGACGGGGAGCCACTGAGGCAAAAGCTCTGTCTCCTTTCGTTTTCAGTCTTGTAGAATGCACAGACAGTAGTCCTTGATCACATGACTGCAGTGATCTAGAAGGAGTATATAAGTGAAAGAGTTCACTGATATATAATGGGGCTTGCTCGTGAAGAGCTCTAAATGTAAGTACCAAAATCTTAAACTGTATTCTAAATTTCACAGGTAGCCAGTGTAACTGAATCAGAAGCGGGGTGATGTGAGAATATTTCGAAGATTTAGTCAGAAGCCTAGCAGCAGCACTCTGAACAGTCTGTAAACGCTCCAGGGAATGTTTGCTAAGACAGGTAAACAATGCATTACAATAGTCCAGGCAAGAAGATATGAATGCATGAATAACCATGTCAAGTTCAGAATGAGATATGATGGAGGTAAGCTTAGCAATATTCCTAAGGTGGAAGAAACAAGAATGCGTCAAAGATTTAACATGAGAGTCAAGCATAAAGGCAGTGCCAAAGGTTATCCCAAGGTTCTTAATAGAAGGCTTAACGAATTTAGAAAGAGGACCAAGGGCTATCATTATATTAGAGACAGATCTATCCGGAGCACAGATCAGAATTTCAGTTTTGTCCTCATTAAGTTGAAGAAAATTTTCAGCTAGCCAGCTTTTAATGGATTTTAAGCACATTATTAGTACCTGCAACTTTGAGACATGTTCATGCTTGAAAGAAATATACAGCTGGATGTCATCAGCATAACAGTGGTACGATATTCCCTCAAAAGTGTTTAGAACATGCCTCAAAGGGAGCAAATATAACAGAAAGAGCAGAGGGCCCAAAACAGAACCTTGGGGGACGTAATACGCAAGATAAGCAGAGTCGGATCTGAAATCAGAAACTGCCACATGAAATCGACGATTTGACAAGTATGAAGTAAACCATTTCAGGGCAGATCCAGATATACCCACCCAGCGATGTAGTCTATCAAGTAAAACTTCATGGTCTACAGTGTCAAAAGCAGAAGAAAGATCCAACATCAATACAATGGAACATTCTCCTGCATCCCTACTCAACAAAACATCATTGGAGACTCTAAGGAGAGCTGTCTCAGTAGAATGAGCTCTACGAAAGCCAGATTGAAATTTATCCAGGATATTATGTTGTTCCAAAAAGGCAGTAAGCTGCTTAGCAACAACCTTTTCCAGGATCTTAGATAAGAATGGTAATTTAGATATTGGTCTATAATTATTGAAAGCAGCGGGGTCAAGTTTGGATTTCTTTAAAAGTGGGTGGATGACAGCGGTCTTAAGATAAGCGGGAACTTGACCTAAGAGCAGTGAAGTATTTATTATAGAAAGAATACATGAACTGATGTGTGGAAAAACATTTTAAAATAGGGATGCAGGTAGACTATCCAGGGAACACGAAGACACTTTCATAGATTTAACTAATTTTAGCAGCTCAGGTGAAGTGATCAGAGAGAAACTTTCTAATGAGAAAGACAGGGCTGGGGCAGGAACGGTCAGTGAACAACTGGACTGAGAAATATTTGACCTAAGAGCGCTGATCTTGTCTACCAGAAAATGCAGAAAGGTGTTACACTCTTTGTTAGAAAAGATTGGTGCAGTAGGTAATGCAGGATTAACAATAGCAGTAATGGTATCAAATAGCACTCTTGCATTACCCTTACTTTTCGTGACCAGATTAGAAAAATAGAAAAATCTTTAACTGAATTATTAAAGTAGACTAGGAGGTCCTTTAGATATAAAAGTTGGACATGTAAGCGACTCTTCTTCCACAAACACTCAGACTTGCGGCAAGAACGCTTTATGCCACGAATATTATCATCAATCCAGGGCGAGGATTTAAGGATAGGAGTTAATCTCGTTACAACTGGACAGACTTCGTTTAAGATAGTATGACAGTGAGCATTAAATAGATTTGTTAAATGATCAACATCATCAGACAAAGATAGAGATAAATTGAATCTATCTGAAAAAACATCTGCTGTTGAAGAGTTTAAGATGCGAGAGCTGACCATGCGTCTAGCAGGGGACAGAGTCACATGATACGACAAATCAAAAACAATGCAAAAATGATCAGAGATAAAAATATTGTTAGAGTAAATAAAATCAACATTCAGACCTAGAGTGAAGACCAGGTCTAAAGTGTGACCTTTTTCATGTGTTGGGCCAGACACATGTTGGGTAAAGTGGAAAGAGTCCATGACACTAATAAATTCCCTAGCAAGGAGGTCAGTGTCATCATCAATATGAATATTAAAATCCCCAACGATGAGCAGTCTAGACAATTTTATAGTGGAGGCTAAAAAATCATGGAACTCCTTTTAAGAATAGGCTGCACGAGCCAGGTGGGCGATATACAACCGCGCAGTACAGAGGGTCCTTAGTTCCAACTTTAAGAAGCTGTAGTTCAAATGATGTGAAATGACCAATCTGGGTTTGGCGACAGGAGAAACGGTTAAGAAACACTGCAGCAGTACCACCACCTCGACCGGAAAGCCGAGGCTGGCTGCTGAAGGAATAACCATCAGGACACAGTTCAATGAGAGATACAAAATCCGAGTCACGCTGCCAGGTTTCAGTCAGAAATAAGAAATCTAGATCTTTCGTAGTTATAAAATCATTCAATAAGAAGGATTTATTGGAAATCGATCGGGCATTAAAAAGCGCCATATGTAGTGAGGAGGAAGCCTGAATTGTGGTTGAAGTTCGAGGAAAAGAGCACAGATAGAGAGGGTTTGAGCCTCGGCCTTCATAAAATCCATGAAATGCGGGCCAAACGGGCCAGATAGGAGCAGAGTCCGGGCGGACCCACCTAAGGAAGCACTGTCTTACCAGGCTTGGCCGCGAGTGTCCATGCAGAGACAGCTGAAAAGGATTTCCCTCCAAGAAAGATGACCGAGCACAGGAGGCTAAGAATGCTCTGCGTCGCTTACCCGTCACACCCCGTTTCCAGAGGAGTCTGAACTTTACTTGAAGACCCGCTCGTTTTCCTCTCTTCCTGCGAGGCCTGCGAAATTCCATAGCTGGCTCAATTTGGGCGCCCGACGAAGAGGTGATCTCCGGGGGAAAAGAATGGGGAGTGCCAGCGCCAGGAAAAAAGGTATTTTGACCTACCATGGAGGCACAGATGGAAAGCAGTGAGAGGCGATCGTAAACCAGTACCGGCAGTACATTCCTGAAACAGAGCGAAAGCAGCAGAGCCGAAAAAAATACAAGTAGCGGGGAAAAACACAATTTGCGGCCGATAGCGGCAGAGCCAAACACAGGCGCCATCATACCGGAACCGGAAGCAGTAGCCTTTGATGCAAAGTGTTTTAATTTAACAAACTGTGGAAGCATCAGTGATGAGCTTCTTGTATCCATGTAGATTCTAGTCCAGCAGCTCCCTCTAGTGGCCATATATAAAGCATGTGGGAGGATGGTGTTAGTTAAAACTGAAATGGTTTATAAGAAGAAAAAGAGATCCAGTGTGTTTATAGTTAATGTTTGCAGCATCTTTATCACTCCCACTGCCTCTGCACCAATAGTAAAGCTGGTGCTCAGAGGAAGAGGGCGGGGCTTTACTTGGTGTCAGTGAGAGAAATGAAAAAAAGCTCAAATGAGTGAGAAGGACGATGAAGGAAACATCTGTGCTGTGTCTGCTCTGTAAGTAGAATCTCTGTGTTTGTTTGAATTATTGACCTTTGACTGTCTGCTCTCCTGATAACTGATGATGGAGGAGAAGACATGAAAAACTAATCAGGCTGAATTCAAGTTCAAACACCATGAGGACCAACTGCAGGTCTGAACTGACTCTTTATCTTTGCTCAGGAGTCCAGGAAACACAGCAGGCAGTGAAAAGCTCAAATCATTCACTGATTACATGAACACAGCTGCACAGAGGACACATGACTTTACTGTGACAGTGAGGAGGAGAGACTGTTGTCCAAACTTTAGTGAAACTTGTTGCTGCATCAACTCTAAAATGAGCAGATCTATCAGAGAGAGACAAGTTTGTGTGTCTGTCAGCTGTTTGTGTGGAGTTGTTCTTTGTGTTGACCTCAAACCAACCTGAGTGTCATTTCTCTTTAGTTCTGATCTCACTGCTGAGCTGCACAACAAACCAAGGTCAGTAACCTTCTTCTGTCACAGCTTCAACCTGATCAATGCTCACTAATATGACCTGTTTGGCTTCATGTTTCATTGTAACCCTCACAGCTCGTCTGACTGTGAGTCCCAGCAGATCTCAGTTCTTTGAAGGAGACTTTGTGTCTCTGAGCTGTGAGGAGGACGACAGCTCTGCTGGATGGACTCTGAGGAGGAACACAACAAAAAAGCACAGGACTCAGTGTGGAGATGGGTGGGGAAGATGGTCTGGTTCTTCCTGTAACATCAGCTACATCTACACATGGTACAGTGGAGTTTACTGGTGTGAGTCCAGAGAGGGTGCCATCAGTAACATGGTTAATCTCACAGTCTCTGGTAAGCTGAGTGTGTGGAGTTAGTGTTGATGAAGCTGTGTGTAAATGGATGAAATGCTGTAGTTTGTCTCTGTGTTGAGGTGGATCAGTGATCCTGCAGAGTCCTGTCCTCCCTGTGATGGAGGGAGATGACGTCACTCTGCTCTGTCAAACAAAGACCACTCCCTCCAACCTCCCAGCTGCTTTCTATAAAGATGGCTCCCTCATCAGGAAGCAGCCTACAGGTCACATGACCATCCAGCATGTTTCCAGGTCTGATGAAGGCCTCTACAAGTGTGACATCAGCGGTCATGGAGAGTCTCCATCCAGCTGGATCACTGTCACAGGTGACACACTCACCTGTCTGTGTTTCTGCAGGTTTCAACATTCACAATGTGACCAGAACTTAATGACTGTGTTTGCTTTATTTTAGAGAGACACACCAGCACACCTCCACCTACATCCACACCTCTACCTACATCCACACCTCCTCCTCCTGCTGTTCTCTCTGTGATCTCCTCTGTTGGATCAGTCTGTGTTGTGGTTCTACTGGTGTTACTGGTTCTGCTGGTGAGCCGATGTGTTCACAAGAAACCTGAAGGTGAGACTCAGACTTCCTGATCTTTCATGAATGAGATTGTTTAGTGAAATAAAGTTCATTCATTATGATCACAGTAACTTTCTTACATGTGATCTCTGTTTAGATATTTAATTTCTGTTATTGTTCATTTTGATCATTTCAGCAGATCAAGAAGAAGCTGGAGATGATGACATCAGTCATGTCACATACGATGTTGTCAAAACATCAAGTCATCAACAAGAGCCAGTCAGACAAAGCAGAGGTACCGTGTTGTGGGGGAGGCGGTTTCTGAGGTCATTGATCTCTTTGTAAAGTAAAAATTGTGGACATTTTTATGAATTGAATATTTCTAAATATATAAAGACTTTTGTCATATAGAAATTTGTAACAATAAATATGATGATAGATATAGTTGGGCTCACCTCAACGCATGGACTGGGCTTCAGAACCAGTCTCCTGGAGAGGGGCTGGACTCTGTTCCAGTCTGGAGTTGGAATGGGTATTCTTGTAGCCCTTGCTAGGCTTGCAGCCTGTACATTGGAGTTTTCACTGATAGATGAGAGGGTTGCTTCCCTGTGCCTTCAGGCCAGGGAATGGGTCCTGACTGTTGTTTGCACTTATGCACTCAATGACATCACAAACCACTCACCCTTTTTGGAGTTGCTGGGCAGGGTGCTCGAGGGTGCTACATCTGGTGACTCCATAGTCTTGCTGGGAGATGTCACCACTGATGTGGGCAATGACAGTGAGACCTGGAGGGGTGTGATTGGGAGGAACAGCCTGCCTGATCTGGACCTGAATGGTGTTTTGTTATTGGACTTCTGTGCAAACCACAGTTTGTCCATAACGAACACCTTGTTCGAACATAAGGATGTCCATAAGTGCACATGGCACCAGGACACCCTAGGTCGCAGCTCAAAGATTGATTTTGTAATTGTATCACCAGATCTGTATGTTCTGGACACTCGGGTGAAGAGAGGAGCTGAGCTGTCAACTGATCACCACCTGATGATGGATCAGGTGGTGGGGGAAGATGCTGGACAGACCCGGCACATCTAAATGTGTTGTCAAGGTGAGCTGGGAACACCTGACAGAAACCCCAGTCCATGAGATTTTCAATTCCCACCACCAGCAGAACTTTCACAGCATTCCAAGGGAGGCTGAGGACATTGAGTCTGAATGGACCATGTTCCACACCTCCATTGTTGAGGTGGCTGCTCAGAGCTGTGGCTGCAAGGTGGTTGGTGCCTGTCGTGGTGGTAACCTCTGAACCAGATGGTGGTCACCGGAGGTGAAGGAAAGCAGGAGTCCTATCAGGTTTGGTTGGCCCGTGGTACTCTGAAGGCAGCTGACAAGTACTGAGGGCCAAGCTGAAAGCAGGTTGGGCGGTGGCCAAAGCAAAAACTTGGATGTGGGGGGAGTTCGGTGAGACCCTGAAAAAAGACTTTTGGATGGCCTCAAAGTAATTCTGGCAAACTCAGGAGAGGAACATGGTACTCTGCTCACGCAGCTTATAGTTTGTAGTGCGGGTGAAATGCTGCTGACTTCAACTGAAGCTATAGTCAGGCAGTGGAAAGAATACTCTGAGGAGGCTCTTCCTTCC